>NC_063060.1:41461045-41761045 GCF_018812025.1 Megalobrama amblycephala | reverse complement strand
GAGTTTGATGTTGAATGGATGGCCAATGATCTCAGCTTTTGCTGGAGACCAGGATGTGACACGGGAGGCGGCCACGAATGCAGGGCTTGTGATCATGGAGCGAGGCGACAAGGCTTACCTCAAGCTAGAAAGGGGCAACTTAATGGGAGGCTGGAAGTACTCTACTTTTTCAGGCTTCCTGGTCTTCCCCTTATAAAGACGGCGGCGTGGGGAAGAGAAGAGGTGTGAGACGGGAAAGAGCGAGGATGAGGATTTATGTTAGGAAAATTAATGCCATAGGAAAGTTCATGTTTGTTCTTCCTCTCTTTTTAATGGGTGTCAGAACAGAGAAAATGCAGAAAATGGGAATATTATTTATATTTTATCATTTACATTATTTAGAAATATTGTCAAATATTATTATAATACAAATAATATTATAATAAAATTTTATGGTGAACAAGATTTGAAGAAAAAAGTTTCTAAAATTAGTTTTAGTGTTTTTTTGTTTTTTTTAATAATGTATTTAAGATAATATGAACGTAAAAAGTGCTGGGTTAAAAACAACTGAAGTTGGGCTGAAAATGGACAAACCCAGTGATTGGGTTGTTTTAACCAAGCAGATGGGTTAAATGTTTGACCCAACCAGCTGGGTAGCTTTATTTAACTCAACAATTGTTTAAAAATGACTGTATTTCTTGCTTATAATGTTCCTACGGAAGAGGATTAGGGCCAAGGGACCATCTCGAGATTAAAGTTGTTAAATTTTGAGAAAAAACTCGTTAAATTTTGAGAAAAAAGTCGAGATAAAATGTTGAGAATAAAGTCATTAAATTATGAGAAAAAAGTCGTTAAATTACGAGAACAAATTAGTTTAATTATGAATAAAATGTCGTTAAATTACGAGAAAAAAGTCAAAATAAAATGTTGAGAATAAAGTCATTAAATTATGAGAAAAAAGTCATTAAATTACGAGAACAAATTAGTTAAATTATGAGAAAAATGTCGTTAAATTTCGAGAAAAAAGTCGAAATAAAATGTTGAGAATAAAGTCATTAAATTATGAGAAAAAAGTCGTTAAATTACGAGAACAAATTTGTTAAATTATGAGAAAAATGTCGTTAAATTTCGAGAAAAAAGTCGAGATAAAATGTTGAGAATAAAGTCATTAAATTACGAGAAAAAAGTCGTTAAATTACGAGAACAAATTAGTTAAATTATGAGAAAAATGTCGTTAAATTTCGAGAAAAAAGTCGAAATAAAATGTTGAGAATAAAGTCATTAAATTACGAGAAAAAAGTCGTTAAATTACGAGAACAAATTCATTAAATTATGAGAAAAATGTTGTTAAATTTGAACGAATTTGTTCTCATAATTTAACGACATTTTTCTCATAATTTAATGAATTTTTTCTCGTAATTTAACGACTTTTTTCTCATAATTTAATGAATTTGTTCTTGTAATTTAACGACTTTTTTCTCGTAATTTAATGACTTTATTCTCAACATTTTATCTTGACCTTTTTCTCGAAATTTTGAGCCAGCCATATAGTCATTTTTAAACAATAGTTGAGTTAAATAAAACTGCCCAGCATGTTGGGTCAAACATTTAACCCATCTGCTCAGTTTGTCCATTTTCATCCCAACTTGGGTTGTTTTTAACCCAGCATTTTGTAGAGTGTATGGTTAAACTAAAAACTGGCATTGATGGGACTGTCCTAATAATATCTTTAAAAAATTATGTATTTAAATTTTTTGGCCAAAATTCAATTTCTGAAATCGCTTTTAATGAAACAAAAAATTAAAATATAGCTTATCTTTGTGAGTTTTCTGTTTCTCATGTCTATGTTTGCCTGCTTATGGAGCTGTGTGTGTATATTTCAAAGCTTTGTAAAGATAAATCTCATTAAATTGAGTCCCTTAACTAAAAACCCTCATTTCTCCTCATTCTGTGTGAAATATGTAATATGACTTGTCCTCGACCTGTGTTCCCTCTCTGAATGAGGTGTTTTACCTGTAACAACAGCTGTTTGTAAATATAGCTCTCAGCATCAGAGCTGGCTTGGGTTACCAGGAATCATCACGGATAGCAGCATAGGCATAATGGATAACGGATACGAACTGCAGTGGCACTGGTCGAGCAAGGCAGATGGAGTTTTTGGCAAGCAGAAGTGCAAGTGCACGCTGGACTCCTATGGACTATGCGGGGTGGGCTGTCACAGTCGATAAGTTACGCTGCATTGGTTTAAAGACACACTTATTCACACATGCGAAACAAGGAGAGAAAGAGAGCAGGCAAATGATGAGATGGAGAAAAGAAAGAATCACTGATGTTAAAGGTGCAATATGCAAGATTTTTGCAGTAAAACCATTAGGCCAGTGTTATATATTTTGTTCACTTGAGTACTTAAAATATCCCAAATGTTTCCAACTATTTGTAAATCGTGAGAAAATCGCAATTTTAACCAAGGCTCCGGGACACGTGAGGAGTCGCCTGTCAATGGCGTCATACCCGCGTTACCCTCGGTTTCCGGTTTTATTTTGTAGAAACCATGGAAACACCAAAGACGCTTTAATATATTACATGTTTTAATAGACAAGTGAACAACTGTTTTGATATATTTATAGACAGAAAATGAATTGTTGTTATATAGCTCAACACGTTTAGTCTTATTGTTTAAATCTAATTTTCTTGATTTTTTGCGAGTACCATACTTTACCATGCCTCAGAGAAAAACACTATTTTGTGAAGTAGCTAACATAGCATAATCAGATGCAGCTTTATTTTTAGTAACAGTAATACAGCATTTTCTCCATCATACAATACGTTTTAAAATGAATTGCATATCATTTATCAACACAAGCCATCCAGCATTTAATATGATATTGTAAAATCGATCTATCTTACTGCAGTGTGTAACAGTGTCTCACAGCAGCCGCCGAGCGAACGCACAGAGTCACGTTATAACATCATTTTCAGCACACTCAAATGTATCTAATATGATCAACAGAGCTGCGTTACCTCATACTCATGACCGGAAAACGACTGTGTCATAATAAAAGTCCCGCTGCTCGTGAGGCGTGTGTTGTGTAATCGCTCTAACGGCCTCGTTCAGCTCCACAACACTCGCTCCTGCTCTGCTTCATACTACAGTATTGTTAATAATCACATCCATGAACATGATTTCTTCCCGAGTCCTATCCCTATTCTTTTGCACCAGCCGTTGAGGTGAAGACCACATGTCCCAAGATTCCGCGCTCAAACTTGCTGTCATCAAGCTACGACCTCTAGCGACCGCTAACGGACAGAAATCTTACATACTGCACCTTTAATTCAATAGTAATTTATTTTTCTAACCTGTCTTTGAGCATTTATTATTGAATGGAAGGCCACATCATGACAAGAAATTAATTTATGTGAAAGTTTTTAATGATTAATTTGTCCTAACATGTGGAATATATATTTATTTTTCATATTAATTTTAGTTATAATCACTAGAATGAATAATTTGATTATTGAAAATGTTTTAACATCATCCACTTGTAATTTAATCATAATTAAATCAAGTTATTTATCATTAATTTGTCCAAACACATGTAACTTAGTGCAGTTTTGAAAAAAATATATAAATGCTTTATATATGTATTGTTTTTAATATACATTTTTGTTTACGAATAATGCAAGTATTATTGAAAGCGTTTTCATGTGTTTTGTGGTGCCATTTTAATTATATCTTTATTTTCAATATGTTTTTTAATATTAAAATCGATAGATATCTCTTATAAAAACAGCACTAAATTTATGAATACCTTTGTATCCATCTATGACAAATTAATTAAATACTGTAGTACTATAAAATGCGATTCGTTTAGCATCACAAGCTTTAATATTTAGATACGTTTGTAGAAATTACACGCTAATGTTTTCCCCTAAATAATAGTAATAAAGAATTAAATCCATTGCCGTTTAAATTATACCAAGCGAGCATCTCAAACCCGGTGATAACAAGTAGGCCGCATTTACTGCAGCCTCAACCAAACTACCCGTACGACCGATACCCATTAATGTCTCCCGCCCTGTAATTCCGCACACCGGATTGACAGACAACCCGTTCCACCAATGGAATGTCTACCTTTTGACAGCCACTCTGAGGATGGGCCAATCAGCGAACAGCAGATGAGAACGGGGGCTGCGCGTTCGACCTAGCTCTGGCAAGAAGTTAGTTCCTGCTCTACGCTGGCCGTTTCCTGTAATCGTACAGTGTTGTGAGACGGAGAAAGCCATGTGTGTCGATGCAAAGGTAAATTTAGCACCCCGAAATTATTGCGGGGAAAGTTGGGGCAGTGGATGGCAGCGTTATTAGGGCATATTTTAGTAGAAAATACGCCCTAGCTAAGTCGAAACAGCTTTGCGGCCTTGTCCATGTCTGTTCGTAGTCGGGCTATGGTTTTTGTAGCACGTTGCCTTTGGTTTGGTCCGGTTTGTTGATGAGAGAGATTGAAAGAGAGTCCGAACGAGAGCCTGTGAGATGTATTATGAATGATGGAGACTCACTGATACAGCTTAAATCGGCCGTCAGAGACAAACCAAATGATCGAGCACATATTTAGCATTTATAGCAATAGGAATCGCCATTGTGAACATTGATGGGGTTTGTCGAGTGTCTGGTTTAGGACTGTTGTTCCACATTGATGGCAAGGCAAGGAAGACCGTATTGATTTCGCTTATCTAAACATCAATTATATGATTTGGGGTTGACTTTAAAGAACAAGACATTAGAGAGAATACAAACTTGCACTCTTTGACTTTTAAAGACTGCGTTGTGATACCTGTTAAGTGACATGCAGATCAATGCTATGTGAAGTGACCTGCCATTCAGTAAGATGCGGCAACTACTGAGTATTAATTACTTAATTAATGTGTTTTCCTATCCTATGCTTTTCTTGTTTTCTCCAGGGCATCAATACACACATTTATTGATGGATCTCTTAGTGTTCAATCCAACCAGAGAAGCAAAAAGTAACTCCAGAGAGTAGGAGAGGATAGAGGGGAGGAAGAGAGAGAGAGTGAAGGAGGGTGAACCGGTGGACTCTCTCTTTTCCTGTTCCTCACTCCCATTTCAGGTAAGCTTACCTGTCATGCAGTTGAATTCAATGCATATTAGGTATGATGTTTGCATTACTGATAGATTTGACAAGCTAGAAGTGTTGTGATCTATAAATGTGAACTTGATAGTGATGTAGAGTATCTTGGACTTGATTAAGAAGCTTGCAAAAGGTACGTTTGCACAGATTTTAAAAACTTTTCAGTCTTTTATATGTAAAATAAAGGAAAAAAATATGTTTATATATTTGAAGAGTTTGATTCCAAAACGCTATTAATCCATTTTGACTAATTTGAGTAAAAATGTGTTTTCTTTACCAAGATTCAAACTTTCAGATAGCATCTTTAGCTTATAAAAAAAAATAAAAATAAAATCTAAATTTTGATTTTCAAAAGTTTATTATAAAAACGTATTATTCCCATCCCCCCAAATGCATTTTTTTTTTTTCAAAATGCAATTAATCCATCAATATAAAAGGTATTTTTCATATTGAAAATACACAACAAAGTAAGTTGATTTACACATATTACAATTTTTGTCA
The DNA here is from genome assembly GCF_018812025.1 of Megalobrama amblycephala. Taxonomy (NCBI): domain Eukaryota; kingdom Metazoa; phylum Chordata; class Actinopteri; order Cypriniformes; family Xenocyprididae; genus Megalobrama; species Megalobrama amblycephala. The sequence goes on along the minus strand of NC_063060.1, from coordinate 41,755,421 downwards.
ACACTAATCTTATATACAGGCATTTGACTAAGAATACATTCAGTCGTCGCTCCCAAAATGAATTCAACGAGTCATTTTGTTAATGTTATAAATTACTCGAGTGCCTCATCTTCTTAATCTCCTCACGTAAATGATTACATTTCGATGACTTGCGTTTCTTGCCCACCACATGTTCATCAATGCCATCAAAATTATTAATTTTTCAGTTTTTGTTGATCACAAAGTATAAAGCAGATAAGAAAAACTAGGATGCCGGGTGCATTCAGAGCGCCGCCATTCTGCAGAGAAGGGAGACTGTCTGACGTTTGTCGCGGTTTGGAAAGAAAGGGAGAAAACATGACAGAATAACACGACGGATATCGCATTTTGTGCAAAATTAATAAATGACATTTCAATACCAACCAGATACGATACTGATTTTGGCGGAAACTAAATTTTTTTTTAATTTTTTTTTTTTGAGTTTATCGCGATTTGGAACCAAACTCTTATATATATATATATATATATATATATATATATATATATATATATATATATATATATATATATATATATATATATATATATATATATATATATATATATATATATATATATATATATATATATATAAAATATATATAAAATATGCTTTTGATAATTATGGCCAGTTATTCTTTGCAGCATAAATGTAAAACAATAACTAATTAATTAAAACATATATTTAAAAAATCTTGATGAAGGTGCTTACAGTTTATCTCTGTCTCTCTTCCTTTCTTCAACAGCGTACCTACAGAATCTCTTCGGACTTGTTGGATGTTTTTGTACAGACACTGGATATCACACATTCTTTGCTTTTTTTCACAAACTCTTTAACAATATGGCAGACCCAATTATGGACCTGTTTGATGACACACCACTGTTCAATTTGGACTCCCTGCCGGAGGATGCGTTCTCCCAGGGCTCCTCAGACCCAGTCGAGGAGGCGCTGAAGTTGGCACTGGGCCAAGTGGACCCACCTACGGACCCCACGCCGGATCCTGGTGTCCCTGTGCTCAGTGACGTTGTCACAGATCCAGCTCTAATGCCAACACCTGTCGCAGCTCCTGTCTCCGTCCCACTGCAGACTCTTCCAGCACAGCAGGCCACCCAGATGTCGCATGAAGTCTCTGTCAACCCGGCTCAGATTTCCGTTCAGCCCTCTCTCTCGGTGGCCAGTAACAGCAGCGGGGCGGCAACGGTCCTTCTGAGCTCCCCTCTTGGAGTACCTGTGTCAGCGGCTCAAGTCACCACCCAGCAGCTGCAGACTCAGCAAATCGCTGCTGTTACGCAACAGGCGGCAGGGCAGTCCGGTCCAAAAATTGTAATTTTGAAAGGCCCTCAGGGTCAGACTCAAGTGCTGCAGGGTGTCACAGGAGCCACAGGCTCTCCAGGCAAAGTCACCCTCGCTAGAGTTCTGACAGGGACCCCTCTCAGGCCAGGGATGGCGGTTGTCTCCGGGGGGACGGTATTAAATGCGACGTCACCTGGGCAGGGGCAGGTCAAAGTGGGCACTGGAGTCCAAAGGCTAGTTCAAACTTCAAATGGCCCGATGAAGCAGGTGTTACTGACCTCGATGCCCCAGACCCAATCTCAAGTGCAGATGCCTGCGCAGACGCAGCTGCAGTCGCCGTCACAGCCGGCACAGGTTCAAGCGCAGGTGCAGCCTCAGACGCAGATGGCATTACAAACCCCAGTACAAACACAGGCCCAAGCGCAGACTGTTACATCCTCTGGAACGACAGCAGCGGCCGTCCGACCTCAAGGTGTCACCCTTTCAGCAGTGCCACAGCAGGTCAGTCTCACGCCAGGGTTATCATAAAACTAAAACCAGAAAAATAACAGTTTGGTTGCTTGAAATAAAATATTTAATGTTTGTTTAGTCTAATTTGAAGTACTTAAAATAACTAAAATAAACAGTAAAGGCACAATATGTAAGATTTTTGGTTTAAAATATCCAAAAATCACTAGAACAGTGTTACATATTTTGTTGACTTGTGTACTCAGATCATCCCGAATGTTTAAATCCAGAGAAATTTGTGCACTGTGTCCGTGCGTCGCCCATCAATGACATCGTACCTGCGTTACCCTCGATTTCCGATTCCCTTGGTTTTATTTTGTAGAAACCATGGAAACACCAAAGATGCTTTAATATATTTTGTTTTATTAGACAGGTGAGCGACTGTTTGGTTACATTTATAGACAGAAAATGAATCATTGTTATATAGTTTTCTTGATTTTCCGCGAGTACCATGCTTTACCATGCCTCAGAGAAAAACACTATTTTGTGAAGTAGCTAACATAGCATAATCAGATGCAACTTTATTTTTAGTAACAGTAAAACAGCATTCTTCTCCATCCAATATGTTTTAAAATGAATTGCATGCCATTTATCAACACAAGCCATCCAGCATTTATTAATATGATATTGTAAAATCGATCTATCTTACTGCAGTGTGTAACAGTGTCTCACAGCAGCCGCCGAGCGAACGCACAGAGTAACCTTATAACATCATTTTCAACACACTCAAATGTATCTAATACGATAAACAGAGCTGCGTTACCTCACACGCTTGACCAGAAGAAGCGGAAGTGGCGACTGTGGCGTAATAAAGTCCACTGCTGTCAAGCCGTGTGTCGCGCTCGTCTCTCATTAGCAATCGCTCCAGCTCCTCGTTCAGCTCCCACATCACTCACCCTGCTCTGCTTCATACTACAGTAATGTTAATAATCTCATCCATGAATATGATTTCTGCTCGAGTCCTGTCCGATTATTTTCCACCGCCTGTGAGGTGAAGACCACATCTTCCATGTTTCCGTGCTCAATTTCGGCGTCATTAAGCTACGCCTTTGTTTTGAATAGGCGACCTCTAGTGGCAAAAATTACATATTGTGCCTTTAATAAAACTGAATACTGAAATTTATTAAATTTAAATGAAAATATAAAAAATAAAATGTTTCAAAGTATTAATAAAAAGGTTTTCATTTGTACTTCTGCGTCGTTGTTTGTGTCGACATGCAATTACACATGCAGGGAGAGGTTCCACAGCGCTTGTGGTCCACATAGAACTGACACGTTGTTACATTTTTGGAGAGGTGCACGTAGGCTACGCTTGCTACACGCAGCCTGTGATGTAGTTTTGACGCAGAAGTATAAATCAGCCTTAATAGTTTATCAGTAAAACTATATTAACACTGTTCTCTGCGCTCTTTGTAGCTGTCTTTTTTTTGCTTTCAGAATCCTAATAGCCCCTCTTTCTCTGTTCAGGGGGGGGAAGCAAAGAGGATCACTCTGGTGCTACAGCAGCCCTCGCAAGGTGGAGCTGGCCAGGCTGGGACGGTGACGATAGGGGGAACCTCAGCTGCAGGGGCGGGTCAGCAAGGCCAGCAGCACAGGCTGGTGTTGGGCTCTCTGCCAGGGAAGTTGGTCCTGCAGGGTGGCCAGCTGGCAGCTCTCGCCCAAGCTAAGGCGGGTCAAACGGGTGCACAGCCGAAAGTGCTCACCATTCAGCTGCAAGTTCAACAACAACCCAACCAACAGGGAGCCAAGGTGAGCGAAAGGACAAGTCGTGTGCGTTGGAAGATGTGCTTTTCCTTGTAACTTGATGGTGACGCGAAGCTTTGTCTGTGTTTGCAACAGTTTCAGTTGGTTTCTGGGGCAGCTAATGTTGGTGGCAGCCCTCAGGTGGTGCAGATTTCTCAAGGCCAAGGAGGACAAAGACTAGCAGTGCCTCTTAAACTACTGCTGCAGCCACAGGTAGGACATTTCCTCACGTCTGTTTTATGGCTCTTTGGTGTGTTATAATCCCGAAAAAATAACACAATTCATGCTATTATTTGTGTACCACTTGGAATATGAAGTATCGTTGTAAAGTTTCTAAAACATTTGATATTATGTATAATTTAAGTACACTTAACTAGACAGATTTAAGTCTTACACTTAAAGGGATAGTTCACCCATAATTTACTCACCCTCAAGCCATCCTAGGTGTATGTCTTTCTTCTTACAGCCAAACACAATCAGAGTTATATTAAAAAAATATCCTGGCTCTTCAGAGCTTTATAATGGAAGTGAAGAGTAACCAATATTTTGAAACCCAAAAAAGCGCATCCATTCATCATAAAAGTAATCCAGTGGGTTAATAAAGGCCTTCTAAATCGAAGCAATGCATCAACTCTATCGTGAGCGCACTGAAGTTACCGGAGACTAGTGATTATAGTCTATAAAGTTATAAATATGGATATTTTTCTTTCAAAAATACATCGCTTTGCTTCAGAAGGCCTTTATTAACCCGTATGGATTACTTTTATGATGGATGGACGCGCTTTTTTGGGCTTCAAAATCTCGGTTACTATTCACTCCCTTTATAAAGCTTGGAAGAGACAGAATATTTTTTAATATAACTCTGATTGTGTTTGACTGAAAGAAGAAAGTCATATATACCTAGAATGGCTCGAGGGTGAGGAAATTATAGGATAATTTACATTTTTTGGTGAGCTATCCCTTTATATCTGTATGTAACTCATAGTCATTGTCTTATTAGTCATTTTAAAGAAAAAGGAACCAGTTCTGAATAAGAACTGGTTCTCTGTTTCCAACCATTTTGTTGACATGCTGACAAAGTGTAGTACTTGAAAATAAAATTTCACTTCTTCCCTGCAGTCAAACACGGTATCCAGTGCTGGTGGAGCCGTTTCTGTGGTTAAAGTTATCAATACCTCGGCTGCTGGCTCTGCGTCCAGCACCACCACTACAGCTGCGTCTTCCGGTGTGCGTTTGGCAAAGGCCCAGGAGCCCGTGCGGAGAGTAGAAACCCTGTGCAAGCAGGAGAAAGCAAATCGCATTGTTGCTGAGGCCATCGCACGGGCCAAAGCCAGGGGCGAAAGGAACATCCCCCGTGTGCTCAACCAGGACGAGCTGCCTGCCGGACAGACCTCAGCAGACCTAGAGGGCATTGCAGGGGCTGCTGGAGCAAAAAAGAAAGGAGGAGGGGGTGGTGGTAGTGGAGGGAGCAAGAAGAAAAGCCCAAGTTTGGGAGGAGGGAAATTGGTGGTGGGAGGAGACAAGAAATCCAAGGCGAAGACTCCAGGACTGGTTGCTGGAGGTGGAGGCAGTAAAAGTAAATCCAAGATTAAGCTCAAGTAAGTTCTGATTTCTTATCCTCACTAGAAGAGTTTGACTCATTGATGTATTTGCCTCTGCCTGTTTTTGTTCTTACACTTTATACCCTCTCTCTATAGCACCATCACTCCAGTGGGTGGTAAGAAAAGGAAAAGAAATCCATCCTCTGACCACTCAGATGTAGATCTAAGCCCTCCTGTTTCGCCCCGCACACTGGAGGAGGAAATGTCACAGGTATTACTTACACATTTACCTATTACTGACTCATAGGAGCCATATTAAGCCATTGAAACGTTGTGCATGTGGGCAGGCATGGAAAGAGCATTATGTGACGTAGAATTGAGTATATAGCATCAGAACAATGCCGTAAACCGGATTAATTTCCGTTCTCCCAACAGAAGCGACGTTCTAACCGTCAGGTGAAGCGGAAGAAGTACACAGAGGATTTGGACATTAAAATCACGGATGATGAAGATGAAATGGACGCGGACGTTGATGTGACCACAACTCCTGTGTCCGCTGCAGGGCATGTCCAGTCCATGGGAGCAGAACTCCAGCAGGAGCTGGATGGGGATGGTCTTCCAAGCATGCAGTTTTTTGTGGTGCGTCAGCACACTAGTCATAGCGTCATTGAGCGTTTGTGGTTGTTACTGCCATTTGTTTCTTTTTTTTTATAACTGGTTTTGTCAGAATTTTTCAGTTGTTTACACTTGACACAATGCCACCAGTCATAGAAAAAGAATGCGTATATGCATGTAGCTTTGGTAGGACTTTTCTCTTTATCTTTTCTGATTTGTGTTTCAGGAGAACCCAAGTGAGGAGGATGCTGCTATTGTCGATAAAATATTGTCTATGCGAGTGACCAAAAAGGAGGCAAGTATCTGTTCATGCTTCTCGCTGTCAATCACAAAAATCTTGTGACATCTCTGTTCTGACTGAGCCTTCATGGTATTTTCTTGTCCTGATGCAGGTGTCTCCAGGGCAGTATACTAATGTGGAGGAATTTTTTGTCAAATATAAAAACTAGTAAGTCATCAGCTGTTTTCTCAACCCTCATTTGTGGAAATGTAATTTTTATCCCCTTAAAATATTGCAATGTGTTTCTAGCTCGTACATGCACTGTGAATGGGCCAGTCTTGAGCAGCTGGAGAGGGACAAGAGGATCCATCAGAAGCTGAAAAGATTCAAGACAAAACAGGCACAAATGAGGAACATATTCCAAGAGGTGAGGCCCTATGAAGTTGAAATTGGGCAAATATTCCTTTGATTGAATGGTAGTTTAAATCATATGGCTTTGGAAAATCTTGCTAATTTTGAGGATGATTTATAAGTATATCTGGAACTCTTTCCTGTTTTTTAGGATGAGGAACCTTTCAATCCAGACTATGTGGAGGTTGATCGAATTTTGGATGAGTCACATAGTGTTGATAAAGACAATGGGGAGGTAAGGATTTATCGACCAATTTTCAAATGTCAAATGAGAAACTTGCTTATTCAAATTGAAAATGTGCATGTGTGTGAGTCTGTTTGATTCATTTAGAAGAGTCATTTGTTCTTGAATCGGACTACACTGGTCTACTGTGTGTAGCTAGCAAGGACAGTGTGATTTAAAAAGATATTTTGTTTGTTTACTGTATTTTTTTTTGGTACCTCATCATTTAAAGGTGCTAAAGAGGATGTTTTGTTTTATACATTTTTGCAATATTACTTGAAACTGTCTTTACTAACTGATAAAAGACTATTTATTAGGTGCACTGAAAGGAAAAATATTAATATACATCATCTGTGCACGAGGTAGGGCCTTAAAAACATCAGCCAATCGTTTACGTGATCATCGCGTAAACGATTGGCCCTCTGGCTTGTCAATCACTGCCGTGACGTTCCTTGTGAGAGACGAGCGCGGCTGCGCGCTCCAGTAACTTTCCACACTCAACAGGCGCCGCATGCAATGTTTTTGTCAGGAGACAGGAGTAACAACTGCAGATTATGAGTTACCTGCGGTGAGTCCGACATAATGAATCCACTAACACGACACAGCGAATGCCGGTGGTAAACACTTGTGTTCCAATACTCGTGCACGAGTTTTGGGAGGCGTTCCCTCAAATTGAGCTGTGAAGGAGGGGGATTGTTCTTACGCATGCGCTCATTTCAAAAACTCAGTAACAGTCTTTGGATTCTCAGTCGACGAAAAGATCCTCTTTAGCACCTTTAATTCAAACTGCACACATACAATTGCCAAAAACACTGTTTTCCCTTTTTCCCAGCCGGTTGTGTACTACCTGGTGAAGTGGTGCTCTCTGCCCTATGAAGATGCTACTTGGGAGCTGAAGGAGGATGTTGATGAAGGCAAAGTGGAAGAATTCAGGAAGATTGAAAGTCGCCAGCCCAGACTCAAGAGAACTGTGAGATACTGTCACGCTCTCAGTCATTGCATACCATTTTATGTGCCTCTTTCTCTCTCCTCTAAGTGCCTGGTCACCAGAGCATTTTCACCCTGTCGGTGTTCTTAGTTTTCATTAAGAAACAGACGAGACAGTGGTGAATTATTAACAAGACTTCCTCTTCCATCAGCCTCGACCTGCTGCAAGTGCCTGGAAGAAGCTTGATGAGTCCAGAGAGTATAAGAATGGAAACCAGCTCCGAGAGTATCAGCTGGAGGGAGTTAACTGGCTGCTCTTTAACTGGTACAACAGGTAAATACCCTGCTGATACACTAAGATGTGATGAAATTTGAAGCTTATCAATAAAACATTCAGATCTTTTAAAGGGGATCTATTATGCAAAATTCACTTTTGTAAGGTGTTTGAACACAGATGTTTTTAAACAACCAGCCTATAATGGTTAAAATCCACCCACTCCTTTTTTTATTTTTATTTTTATAATCCCCATAAATCATAAACAGTCTTTCCAAATGAGATTTCTCCCTACTCTTACATAAGAGTATTGAAGCCCCGCCCATGATTGGTGACGATCTGCTCTATTAGCATAGATACTGTCCTGATCAACTCCACAGCAACTACATACATTTATCCACTAACCATTCAGAAACGTCCAGTTTCATTCTAAAAGTTGTAACTTCTTCCTGAGTCTCTCCATCAGTGTCGACTCCGGTTTGAACAATGTAAGGCTGAACACCGTTACTGACAATCCTCATTTTGGCTGCGTGAGATTCTCCAGCTTTGTTGTTGTTGAGCTGTTAAAGCTCCGCCCTCTTCTGGAAAGGGGGCGGGAGCAGCAGCTCGTTTGCATTTAAAGGGACACACACAAAAACGGCATGTTTTTGCTCACACCCAAATAGGGGCAAAATTGACAAGCTATAATAAATGATCTGTGGGGTATTTTGAGCTGAAACTTCACAGACACATTCTGGGGACACCAGAGACTTACATTACATCTTGTAAAAGGGACAAAATAGGTCCCCTTTAAAATGTTAAAGCATTTTAAAGAATCTTCCACACTGGTGAATGTTTAAAGATCACTTCACAATTGTGTCATTAAGCTCTGAGGAATCTTTAGGCTTATGTACTCGTAGTGGACAAAATAAACATACGTATTGCAAGGTTCTCTTCCAGGAAATTGAACTAAAAATATTGATGATTCATTCTCTGGTAAGGGCAGGGTGCATAAAAATGCTTTAGAGAATGAGATTGTTCCCTCCCCCTCAATTATAAAAACCACCTGCTACTGATCCAGTGCTACAGCAGTGAGCAGACAGTGGCTCGGAGATACAGAACCATAATTTGAGAGCATACAATTTGGACACATCAACAGCCTCCTCATTATGATGATCTTGGGCGTCCATATCAGAACAGTCACGCTGGGATCCTTATTTGAATTATGGCCTTGCTCAAATTGCTCATTTCTTCTTTATTACCATCTGATTCTGACAGGACTGCAGGCGTAGGTGAAGATGGTGCTGAGAAATGCATTACAATTGATTATGAAGTCTCTTAATTGATTTTGTGCATGGTACAATCTCTTGTCACCAAAATTGTATTCATCAAACAATTTCAAGGTCAATAATAGTTATTTCAGTGCTGAGATTAAATGGATTGGCAAAACGATAGGCTACAACTTTATTTTTTTCTGGAGATAATGTTGTTCCTCTTCTTTGTTCAATTCTTACACCCTCTCTTCTGTTTTCATTTCTTCCCACACAGGCAAAACTGCATCCTGGCAGATGAGATGGGTCTGGGGAAGACCATTCAGTCCATAGCCCTGCTGTCAGAGGTGTTTGCTACAGGGGTCCAGGGGCCGTTCCTCATCATTGCCCCTCTGTCCACTATCACAAACTGGGAAAGAGAGTTTTCCACTTGGACTGATATGAATGCTATAGTTTACCACGGCAGTCTGGCCAGTAGACAGATGATCCAGCAGTATGAAATGTACTGCAAAGATGACAAGGTTGGTATAGATGCATTCTGTGTTTCTTTCTCATCAGTTTGATCATTACTGAGAAGGAGTGTTGTTAATATTAACTAAATTTAGTTTAAGTTGAAGTACTTAAATTGCTAAAATTTAAATTAAATAACAAAAACTAAAAAACGATAAAAGCACACAATATAAAAATCTAAAAATATGAAAACTAATTCAAAGCATTAATAAATACTATAGTAATATATAAATTGAACTAAAAACTGTTGAGCAGGAAGCTGGATTTTTTGGGATGTTGAAAGTTAGGTTGTTAATTAGGGGTGTAACGGCACTAGGCATGTGACTGTATAAAATTTTCATGTTGCGATTAATTGCTGAAGCTTTTATCACGATATTGAAATAAATTGCAAAAAAAGTGTTGTCATAGTATAACAGGTTTAAGAACTCTTTTTGTAATAACAAAAAGAACTCTGAATGTTTAAATACAATAATACAATACACAAAAAATATATAAAATCAAATTTTCAAACAGATTATAATGCAAAAGAATTAGGCTATAAAGAACAACAGGAAACACTTTACAATAAGGTCTCATTATTTAATGCATTAACTAAGATTGAGCAACAGCTACATTTGTTACAGAAAGTATTAGTTTTTGTTAATGTTAGTTAAGAAATACAACTGATTATTGTTAGTTTTCTCTCAGGTCCATTGAATAAGCTCTTTGGATTTTAGTAATGTTATTAAACAGTAACTAAGAAATTAACATTAACTAAGAATATTTAATACTTCATAAGTATTTTTATTGTCAGTTTGGTAATAATGAATTAAAATGTTAACTAATGAAAACATATGTTTCAAACTTTTTCTGAACAATACCAAATAATCAGAACATTTCTAATAATTAGGGCATGAGGTAGTCCAGATTAAAATATAAGGTTTGAAAATAGACTTTTAAGTCTTCAAGTATTTGGTGATGAACAACATTGAGATTACAAAAAAAATAATGGCTGTTTGAAGCATTTTAAAAACTTCACTAGAGCAGTTACTTTGTTTGCACAGTTTCCGTGGTAACCGCTGCATTCTGCTGTTCCATCAGCGCCCTCTGCTGTCAGAGAGTGAACGTGCACTTTCATTCAGCGGGTCTCCTTCACTCGTTCGCCATGTGCTTCTCATGTACTTTGGGTTTGTTTACATCTGAGCGTGTGTTCTCTTAATGCAGAATACAGCAATGTTTTGCATTTTATACGGTTGATGGGTAAAGTATTCTTAATTGCATTATAAAAAAATTAATAATTGGTAATAAATTATTATTTACGGTATTTTGAAATGCCCACGATAACAATATCGTGCATATTCATTATCGCGATATATCGCATTACCGAATATCGGCACTCGGTACCGTCTAAACGGCACTCAGAAGTCATGGTTCGGTACGTACCTTGGTTTTGGGGTCACGGTTCGGTAAGATTTCGGTACAATAGGAAAAATGGTCACACTTGAGTTCAGGGTTCCGCTCCGTTTCGCACACAGTTGAGTATTCTCCTTTGTCCATGAGTGCAGAAAGACGCATTCAGCATGTGCACACTATCTAGTGGACTTTTTAATTGCTCAAGTCATTTGCAGACCTGCCAACATGTACGCATTTTGCGTAGCGGGTACGCATTTTGACCTCAAAGTACGTTGGTACGATTTGTCACTCTAAACTACGCAAAAACCAGTCCTCTGTGCACATTTAGTACTCAAATCCAGCAAAAGAAAAACCAATCTGAGCGCTGGGCTCATTTCCCCAAATAGCTAGAGGGGATGATTGACAAATGCATTCAGCCTATCATTAATAAGAGGCTGCAGATCGACAGCAACACAAAATCATGCTCGATCCCTCCTTCCACTCCCGCCATCTGACAGTGACTGAATTCTCAAGCGAGGACAGTACAGTAGTCACGGTACTTCTAACTCCTTGAGGTAAACGGGTATAAAACGATCAAATAATGCTGAACAACAAATCTAAATAAAATTGAAATCGCTATATGACTTAGTGATTATGAAAATGCTGTGATGTGTGACTGACTGACAAGCGCGAGTCTGGAGAAACGGGCGTTTATTTATTCTCAGTATTGAGAAACGTAGCCTACATGTGTTGCGTTATTATGTTAATACTAACTAAAGTACCCAATTATGTTACATAGCGTACTTATTTTGTGTGAAAACTAGCACGTTAGTTACTTATGCATTTAAAACTACCGTTGCTCAGTCTGCGCGAGCTCTCTCTCATAAACACAAACGCGCGCGCACAGAAAGAGGGAAGATCATTGTAAAATGAAAATTGCCGTGCTTGGTTTAAAATTTGTTCTTGCTTGTTGTTTTTCTGTCAGAAATCATTTTGAATTATCCATCCGTGTTTTTAAGATTTGTTAATTACGGACGCTTTAGTTAACACAACCCCTCGTTATGTCGGACTAACTTCTACTACTTGATTCATTTTGCTCTTATTGGTCCTTTCTATTCATTGTCAACTGTTTTCTATAAATATGTTTGTATTTGCTAACCTTTATTCAACAAATATTTCTTGTTTATAATGTGCAATGGTCAAATGCAAGGACAGCACGTTACAAATTGAGCCCCTTTTTTCTGTAGGATTTAGTAGCTATCATATTTGGATATTGGAATATATTTTAAATGTAAACTCAATGTTTTTACTGTTTTTTTAGGGGTTTCTTAATTTTATACTAGTTTCCATTACAAAACCTGTATAAACGACTGTCAGGTTAGTCGTAGTATGTAAATATAGCCTACAAAAAATTATTTTAGTTCATATAATTGAATGCAGCTCACTTGTGGTTGTCAGTTTGTATAAGCACACATCATGCAAAGCAATATTGATCATTAATTTAAAAAATGCTTTTGAGCAGGTGTCAAATTTAATTCGATCAAATTAAGAAACCTTTAACAGTCAAAATTAGATTTACGAAGATAGGTGTGAGTGTGAGTATTTGAGTGTGTTTTGTGTATTACATTCTCAAAACTGTGAAAAAAAATATATGACAAAGCAAACTACGGTCGCAAGTTACCAATAGAGTTCAATGGGACTTACGACCATGGTTCACCAACGATGCTTTCGGGAAACGCACCCCTGTTCGGGATAAATGCATGTACCGTTACACCCCTATTGTTTATACTAGTAGGATATTTTGATAGCTTGATTCTAACTTCCTCTCTCCTTTGTGCACTTTTTTTTTTTGTAATCTCTAGGGACACTTGATACCAGGGGCCTATAAGTTTGAAGCTCTGATCACAACCTTTGAGATGATTTTATCAGATTGCCCAGAGCTGAGAGAGATTTCTTGGCGGTGTGTAGTAATTGATGAAGCTCACCGTTTGAAGAACAGAAATTGCAAACTCCTCGACAGCCTCAAGATGCTCGACCTTGTAAGAGTTTAACGCCTTGCCTTAATAGAAACTGAATATATTAATGTGTTGGTTACAAAAAAAGAGATTAATTGTGGTTAATTAATTGACAGCTCTCTCTTTTTTCCCTTTTCAGGAGCATAAAGTGTTGTTGACAGGCACTCCACTTCAAAACACAGTAGAGGAGCTGTTCAGTCTGCTGCACTTTCTGGAACCAGCCCAGTTCCCCTCGGAGATAGAGTTTTTACGGGAGTTTGGAGATCTTAAAACAGAGGAGCAGGTAGAGAAATGCAGCGATTTATTATTTTTTTTGGCAGGTAACATTTCCTCTGAAGAGCATCAGCAGTTCTCACCATTCTGTCACCGTCTGTGATTATCAGGTCCAGAAACTACAGTCAATTCTGAAGCCCATGATGCTGCGTAGACTGAAGGAAGATGTAGAAAAGAACCTCGCCCCAAAACAAGAAACCATTATTGAGGTATGATTGAGCAGCAGGACTGTTTCTAGGTGATTCATTCTCTCTGCTTTTGTAAGTTCTGAATGCATCAATTTTTTTTGATCCCCAGGTGGAGTTGACTGATGTACAGAAGAAGTATTACCGTGCTATTTTAGAGCGCAACTTTAGCTTCCTTAGCATGGGAGCCACACACAACAGCAATGTACCCAATCTCCTCAATACAATGATGGAACTTCGAAAGTGCTGCAACCACCCTTACCTCATTACAGGTACAGAGTTTATGGCTGTTCAGTTGTTGTCCCTCCTGTTTGTTGAGGGCAATGCGTTTTACTTCACCTATGTGACAACTTTGGTCATGTAGCACATGAATAAAAACTCCTGCATATTGGTTGACCATACTGACTTGGTCAGTTTATTTATTATTATCCCTGGTTCACTTTCCGTTTTTGGTCTCCTCTGTGCAGGTGCTGAGGAGAAGATAGTATCTGAGCTGCGGGAGGTGTACGATCCTCTGGCTCCAGACTTTCATCTCCAGGCTCTGGTGCGCTCTGCAGGGAAACTGGTCTTGCTGGATAAGCTGCTTCCTCGCCTCAAGGCTGGCGGGCACAAAGTACTCATCTTCTCCCAGATGGTGCGGTGCCTCGACATCCTTGAGGACTACCTCATACACAAGAGGTACTGCTTTAGAAATGTAAAATGTGATTTGAGTTGGGTATCGAGAAGCAGTTCCATTTTAGAACCGGTTCCAAATTCCCAAGAACTGTGGATTCGATAAGACATGTTCATTTTGATTCCACTTTGCGATTCCTGTGTTCACATTTTAATGTGATTTTCAACTATTTAAGTGCAAGAAGACGTGAAGGAGAACTCGCGTGCCGCCCACAGTCGCACACATCTGAAGCGCGGCCACAGAGGGCCACTGTTCCAGAGCGTGTTCTCAGCCTGTTCCACACTAGGGCTTTTTAACAACTGTGATTTAATAGCATCCAAAATAAAAGTTCGTGTTTACATAATATGTGTGTACTATGAATGTTTATTTTGTATTTATAAACACATGCATGTATATATTTAATATATGTATTTACATGTGTGTATATATATTTATATATAATTTAAATTATATAAATATTTATTGATTTTTAATATTTTTATGTTTTGTAATTTTCTTAAATATATACATGTATATGTATGTGTTTATAAATACAAAATAAATATACATAGTACACACACATATTATGTAAACACAAACTTTTATTCTGGATGCTATTAATCACGATTAATCGTTAAGCAGCCCTATTTCACACATTTCTACTGCAGAAAAGGTAGTTCAGGGCCAGAATTAGAGATGCACCGATTGCAATTTTCTTGGCCGATTCCGATTTTTTTTTTTTTTTTTTTTTTTTTTTTTTTGTTAGTGAGATCGGCCGATACCGATTTTTTCCGATTCTGATTTTCTTTCTAAGAACTATAATTGACAACATATACAAACAAAAATCTACTTTTCTTCAATGCAAAGTTTTATTTTCATTAAAAAAAAAAGTAAAAGCAAGTAATAAAATATAAACAGCTCAAATAAATGCAATAGAATAAAGAGAGCTATGAAACTAAGTTTTTTGGGTTAACTGGGTTTCTATTCAGGTAAGAAAGACTACAGAAATTAAAGTAATCAAATGTAAAATGACACATTCAGTGTTATTTTTGTAGTCTTTAATTGTAAATATTAATACAGATCAGTTCTTACCATTAAAGTTATAAAACGTTTTCAGTCAAGAGCAGAAAGCGATTTTCTTTGTCTTTTGTTCTTTGATTAACATGACCGACAGCAGCAGGAATATTGGACTGCTGTCCCTTTAAGAGTTTATGAACAGTGTTCAACGGACCCAATACTGTTACACACAACATGAGTTCACTTTCTTAGCTATTTAACGATTCAAAACTGACAGCGTTTATCTGTGTACTCGCCAAGATTGCCTGTGCCGCTGGTTTTGACATACTTTTGTATGTATTTGACAGTTTAAGCGCATTATGCTACTCGTTTTGGTACTTGTGAGTCTGTTTGGCTTCTGTCTCTGTTTGAGACTGAGCGTGGCTTGTTCGCTTCACTAATATAGATCAGTGGTGCGCATGCTTTCGGTGTGAGCGTGAAACGTGCAGGAATGACAAAATGTATGCGCAGTAAGCACTATTTAACCGGAGTGAATGATACGAGAGAGAGAGAGGAGGCGCCCGCGCGGTTGTGTGTCACTTCACCGTGACAGAGAAGAGAACGAGAATGCGCATTTGACGTTATTGCCTGTGCCGCTGGTAACAAAAAAGATCAGCTCGGAATCGGTAAGAAGTGAGGGAAATCGGCTGATTCCGATCCCTGGCCGATCAATCGGTGCATCCCTAGCCAGAATTGATTTCCCTTTTGCGTTCCCTTGTGCTTGAATGGACCAATATGCACACAATTATGTCAAAATCCTCATAAACAGTGGGATATGTATTAAGTGAACATAAACAGATGAGAAAGAAAACGCATGTGTATGTGTACTGTAATGTGTACGATAACAGTATTTTGGATCCATGCGTTCGGTCTTAAAGTGACGGCAGCCTAATAAACGTGTGCTGCCTGTCATTAATATTAATCAAAGAACAAAAGAAAGTCATTCACTGATCTTGATTGAATGTCTTTTGTGACTTTTTAAGGATTCGTTTATATTTTATTTTTGAAAAGAAAACTATGTGGTGTTATTTTACATTTGATTTGAATTTCTATACCTGAAATTTGTCCAGTTGTATTTATTTATGCTATTGCTAATTTATTTGTTGTCTTTTAACCGTTTAATGTTTAAAATATATATTAGTCTAGTTATTTTTGCTCTGGTATTTTTGTTAAAACCATAGGCAAAATTTCCTCTTATAGGCCTAAGTGTTCTGTAGGCTGCTATTTTTTTTGTTCGTGTTATTCAGCTGCAACAATGTTTTAGAATAAATATGTTTGATATCTAAATGTTTGACATTCTACCATAGATAGGTCTAAAATGAGATGTTCTGTCTGATCAGATACCTGTATGAGCGCATTGACGGGCGGGTCAGAGGAAACCTGCGACAGGCAGCCATCGATCGGTTCAGTAAACCTGATTCAGACCGGTTTGTCTTCCTGCTGTGTACGCGGGCTGGAGGTTTGGGCATTAATTTGACTGCTGCTGACACCTGTGTCATTTTCGACTCTGACTGGAACCCACAGAATGATCTTCAAGTGAGGATCTCATACCATCTTTTTCTTCATAGTGATTTTAATGCATTAATTGTTTTTGTTTTCTGTCCCTGGTGTTCATTTTCATAACTTGTCTTCTCTTCCATACAGGCTCAGGCACGTTGTCACCGCATTGGTCAGTCTAAAGCGGTTAAGGTGTATCGTCTCATTACCAGAAACTCTTATGAGAGGGAGATGTTGGACAAAGCAAGTCTCAAACTGGGGCTTGATCGAGCCGTTTTGCAAAGCATGAGTGGAAACAAGGACAGCAGCGTTAATGGGGTAAGAATGAAAGAAATCTCAGATTAAATTGCTGTATTAGAGGGTAGTTTGCCCAAAAATGAAAATTGTTCATCAAAACTTGTATGTTTAGGTGAGATATTGCTTTAAATAAAACATGCAAGTTGAAGGTAGAAAAAGTTCATTTGTGGTGGATCGTTACTCAATGGTGTGCTGTAAACTTTCCTCAGATCCAGCAGTTCTCCAAGAAGGAGATAGAGGATTTGCTTCGTAAAGGTGCTTATGCCGCCATAATGGATGAGAACGACGAGGGCAGCCGTTTCTGTGAGGAGGACATCGATCAGATCCTTCAGAGAAGAGCAACTACCATCACTATAGAGAGTGAAGGCAAAGGATCCACCTTCTCCAAGGCCAGCTTCGTGGCGTCTGAGAACCGCACAGATATTGCTCTGGACGATCCCGAGTTCTGGCAGAAGTGGGCCAGGAAAGCAGACATAGACATGGATACTCTCAACAGGAAGGTACAGTGTAGTGTCTTTAAAATGTGGTTGCTGTATCTTTTATTCTCTGCCAGCTTTTCCTTTCTTAATTTCTCTTTTTTTGTGAACTCTGCGCAGAACACTCTCGTGATCGACACACCGAGAGTGAGAAAGCAAACGCGTCAGTATTCCAGCCTGCGTGGAGAGGGTGGTGATCTGTCTGACTTGGACAGCGATGACGACTACCCACCCCATAATTCCCGTCAATCTCGGGCCTCTCGACGCTCAGACCGGCATTCTGGTGGAGGTTACGGGCGCACAGACTGCTTCAGAGTCGAGAAACACCTACTTGTTTATGGGTTTGTGGACTTGTTCTTCATGATCGTAATGTAGTTGTTCTTAAAGGGGCAGTAAGTGATTTCTGAGAAACGCTGTTGAAAGCCCGAGCACCAAAACACACTTGTAGCCAATCAGCAGTAAGGGGCGTGTCCAAGCATGAAGGGGGAGGTGCCTGTGCTGCATAGCATGTTCATTAATTTAGGGGTGGAGCTAACAAGATAGGGGTGTGATTCATTTGGGTAGGGGTGCGTTTAAATATCAACAGCGTTCCTCAGAAATGGCTTACTGCACCTTTTAAGAAACTGGTTTGAAACTTCATGGAATTATGATTTCATACATTTTAACATGACTTTCTCTCTACAGATGGGGCCGCTGGCGGGATATCCTGTCTCATGCTCGCTGTAAACGGCGTCTCAGTGAACGCGATGTGGAAACCATTTGCCGTGTCATCCTGGTTTTCTGTCTGATACATTACCGTGGAGATGAGAACATCAAGAGCTTCATCTGGGAACTAATCACCCCTCCAGAGAATGGACGAGAACCGCAGGCTCTGCTTAATCATTCTGGTATGACTTTCTCTCATTATAATCTTTAATTAACACTCTTTGATATTACCAGCAAGGACCCTCACATAGTGGTAGAGGTCTTCAGATTTTCATGAGTCAACATTTTCCCTTTAGCCGCCTTTCCACTGTCCCCGACATCTGCCTTTGATTGTTGCATTTCTCACTTTCAGATTGGTCATGAAGCAGCCATTACCTTCCACTTATTTGCCATGATTATAATGAATGAACAATATCCACACAAAATAATTGACCGCTAATATGTCTGAAAGTAAAGCATAGTTGGTTTTATAGGGCTAATCATTGCAAATAGTAATTATAAAATAATTTTAGTTATTGCTAATAGCTCATTTTACAGAAATAGTGTTTAAAAACTAGATAAAAAAGTTCGTCGAGACAAACTTTAAGTTGGCTTGAAAAAGCCAGTCCAGAAAGTTTGAAGTAGTTTTAAAAGTTTTGAAGTTTGAAAGTTTAAAAGTTTAAGTTTTAGTTTAGTAGTTTTTATAGATTTAGTTTGATAGATAGATAGATAGATAGATAGATAGATAGATAGATAGATAGATAGTCTGGGTACTCAAGGCGGTTACTAGGGTGTTATGTGGTTTGCTAGGGTACTCGGGGTGGTTGCTAGGGTGTTGCTATGCGGTTGCTAAGGTATTCGGGGTGGTTGCTATGGTGTTGCTATGCGGTTGCTAGGGTACTCTAGGTGGTTGCTAAGGTGTTGCTCTGCAGTTTCTAGGGTAGTTGGGGTGGTTGCTAAGGTGTTGCTATGCGGTTGCTAGGGTACTTGGGTGGTTGCTAAGGTACTCGGTGGTTGCTATGGTGTTGCTATGCGGTTGCTAAGGTGTTCTGGGTGGTTGCTATGGTGTTGCTATGTGGTTGCTAGGGTACTTGGGGTGGTTGCTAGGGTGTTGCTAGGGTACTCGGGTGGTTGCTAAGGTGTTATACAGTTGCTAAGGTATTTTCGGTGGTTGCTAGGGTGTTGCTATGAGGTTGCTAGGGTGCTCTGTGTGGTTGCTATGGTGTTGCTATGTGGTTGCTAGGGTACTTGGGGTGGTTGCTAGGGTGTTGCTAGGGTACTCGGGTGGTTGCTAAGGTGTTATACGGTTGCTAAGGTATTTTCGGTGGTTGCTAGGGTGTTGCTATGAGGTTGCTAGGGTGCTCTGTGTGGTTGATGTGCTGTTGCCATGGTGTTCAAGGTGGTTGCTTGGGTGATCTGGGTGGTTGCTATGATAGATTTAGATAGATAGATAGATAGATAGATAGATAGATAGATAGATAGATAGATAGATAGATAGATAGATAGATAGATAGAATAAGTTTGAATGAGTTTAAATGGCTTGGAAATAGGAATGGCAGTTTAATTGAGTCTGTGTGTTTGAATTTGAATTTTGACAGTTGGACGGAATGTTCAGATCAGCCAAGGCAGTTCAATGAAAGTCAATGGGAGTTTCCAGTTTTTCCAGTTTTAATCAGCTTTTTTAGGAAAACCGTAAGTCGGATCAGTTAGAAAAGATATAACAACAAAGTTAACAACAGTCTGAAGGTCTGACCCAAGTTTGGAGTTTATAGAGTTAAAGCTCTAGGAGGAGTTGGAATTGGTCTCAGAAAAATAATAAGTTTAAATAGCATTACAATAAGTTGGCTTGAATTAGGGCTGTATAAAAAATACAAATACAAATTTCTCGATTTTAATCTATTCTAATCTTTATGAACTGATATTGATTCTTAAATCCCAAGAAACAATTAGTCTAGTCTCTTTTCAGTTGATGAATGATCGGAACATTGTACTGTGCCTCCCATCCAATAAATCATAATAATCTTTGTGCTTTGTTACTTTTGATATGAAACAAAGTCTCAGATTTCAAATGATGTCCATTTTATTATGAAATTCAAAAAATTAATACCATTTTGGTGCTGTTTAATGTGTCGTGACAAATCGCTGTAGCGCGGCTCAAGAGAAGCAGCAGCGCAACACACGTGAACCGATCATCTCATCCGCTTTAATACCAGTTACAGTGCAAAATAAACATGAATGAACATCTGAAGGTATGTTTAATGCAGTACAACTTACCGAAATCCATATCATGTCACGTGTAATCGCTCAATCAGTGTTTCAATCTCAGAAAGATGTTAATAAATCAGCTTGTAAACAAAATCGCATAACGTCACATTTACCTCAGAAAAACCATATTCAGTGACTATAACTCGTAGCATTCTGATAAATATATGCACCGTATTACATGCTAAATATTTGTTTGAATAAATGGAGTAGAAATAAGATTTATTTAATTCTAAAGTTAGTATTATAACTTTATTTATCATAAAAAAACATCCTTGAGTTTAAGTGTTTGTATATAAATAAGTTAATTTTAACCTTCAATATTATAGTAATGTAATATTGACTCCCATGTATAGTTTAAAGCATTAGTTGAGAGATTTTTTTCTTCGAGAAAATTTGCCAAGTTCTGTATCTGATATATATATCCAAAATAAATGAATCGCAATCCAATAAAAAGCTTGTGAATAGAAATTGAATCAAATCGTGAAAATTTTCAATACCCAGCCCTATTAAAAATGATCTTAAATATTGGTAATTTTCACCTCACGCTTATGGTTTTGATTAAAATACATCATGTTCAGTCAGGCACAATCTACACACAAAAGTTTTAAATATTTCAAAGCTCAAATTGGATCTGAAAATTCTGCATATGCATAATGCAGATGATCTGAACTCCATGTAGCTACTGTTCTACTCTCCCCGTTGGAAATGAATGACTTCCGCTCTGTCGTTTGTTGGAGATGATGCAAAAGAGCTTTAGAATTCAACAGCTTATGTAGGTTTTGAAACACAGCATTAGTTTCATGCTAAGCAGTCTATACTCTTTTATAAAGGTCTATAATGCTTTTTCCTTTCCTTTAGGTCTGTCCATCCCTGTCCCTCGTGGCAGGAAGGGGAAACGAGTGAAGGCTCAGAGCTCTTTTGATGTGCAGAAAGTTGAGTGGATCCGCAAGTACAATCCCGATAGTCTACTGCTTGATGACAGTTACCGAAAACACCTCAAACACCAGTGCAACAAGTAAGTTAGACCCATCAGGGACACTGTTTATGCTGAACTAAATATTAGCTTGAGTGTCTTAATTTCACTCTTTTTCAGAGTGTTGCTGAGAGTGCGTATGCTGTATTACCTGAAGCAGGAGGTCATTGGAGAACATGCTGATTCTGTATTAAGAGGAGCTGATGCAAGGTATAGTCATCATCTGACTTCATTGCTTTGGATAAAAGTATTATAACTTTGTATTAGTGTTGTCAAAAATATCAATATTTCGATATGTATCGATACGATTCCAATACTCATTTTCTGCAGTATCAATACATCGATACCAGCTGCCCAAAGTGACTTCTTTTTCGTGGCTTATTGCACTTAAATGGTCAAATACATTCAAAAAGCCCATCTTGCCGAGTATTTGAATAGTTGAGAAATAAAACGCAAGTGTAACAGTATATTGGATCAGTGCATAAGCTCTTAAAGTGACAGCAGCCTAATAAACCTGCTGCTGTTAATCAAAGAACAAAAGACCGAAAATCACTCGCTGCTCTTGACTAAATAGCTTTTGTGACTTTAATTGTAAGCATT
Source organism: Megalobrama amblycephala (assembly GCF_018812025.1). Taxonomy (NCBI): domain Eukaryota; kingdom Metazoa; phylum Chordata; class Actinopteri; order Cypriniformes; family Xenocyprididae; genus Megalobrama; species Megalobrama amblycephala. The sequence goes on along the minus strand of NC_063060.1, from coordinate 41,733,544 downwards.
AATCTGTATTTAATTTTTACAATGAAAACAATCCAGTGTTATTTTACATTTGATGACTTTCCTTTCTATGGTATTTCTTACCTGAATACTACTTACCTGAACAACTTAAAGCCATGTTTATTTAATTTGTTTCTTTATTCTATTGTATTTATTTGTGCTGTTGTTTTGCAGTTTGTTCATTTGTTCTTATTTTATTACTGACTATTTACTTATTTATATAGTTAAACTATTCAACTACTCAAAAGTGAGTGTATTGTTCTGTAAGCTATTGCATTCAAATTACCCAAATTATTAATTATCTGTAAGGCAGTATATATGGCAGCTTTCCCTGTGGTATTGATATTTTTCAAGGTATTGTATTGAAGTTGGAAATTCCAGTATCGTGACAACACCACTAAAGTCTCTGCTAAATGCATTAATGTTCATCTGAATGCAGAAATGATCATTGCTTTGGATAGAAGCATCTGCTAAATGCATAAATGTAAATTTTCTTGAACAGCTGGTCATGTCACCAACAATACTGTAACAGTTTAGCTGTCACTAAATCTTACATTCTTGGATCTTTATGCCTACCAAGCTTAAATATTATGTTTTCTTTAATGCATTGATCACAATTTTTCAACTTTAAATTAGAAAGTGTGTTTCCTTGCAGGGACATTGATATCTGGTTGCCTGAAATGGAGCAGCAGGATGTTCCGTCTGGCTGGTGGGACGCAGAAGCTGACCGATGTTTGCTTATCGGAGTCTATAAGCATGGTACGTGTAGGCTTTATTTACCTCGTTATTTAAGAACTTCTTTATAGTTTTTCCCCCATGTTGCTTTTTTAAAACCAATGTTTTCAGTCATCTAACAACTAACAAATCATTTGGTCTTAGTGAGGTGTATTGGAGATTTTATCTAGATTTAAGTCATTCTGATACCCGCCAAAGACAAAAATATGTAGTTTTGCAGATCCCTGATGTGTTTTTTCCCTCTGTATCTTACCATTTCAGGATATGAAATGTACACCACCATGCGTGCTGACCCCTGCTTGTGTTTTGTTGAGCGATGTGGCCGCCCAAATGAGCAGGACATTAATGCGGAGCAGCAAGCGGCAGACCCGGAGCTCGGCGAGGGGTCGGTTTCAAATAGAGCTGATCTCTACACATTACAGCTTATATGGTTGACTGGTATATTTAAGCTTCTAGATGAGTATTGTTGATTTTCTTGTAATTTTTGATTTTCTTTTTGTGTCTTTAGAGGAGACTATGACAAGTACTCTGAAGATCCAGAATTTAAACCTGCGACAAGACACGCTAAGGAGGTATATGAGGAGGTATGCACATTTTGAATCACTTCATTTTTTTGTTTCTGTGTATGTGTATTTCTGGCACATTTATCTTGTGGTGTTATTAGGAATTTAAATGTAATAATAAATGTGGCTCCTCAGGCTGATTCGGTGAATGCAGATGGTGAGATTTGTGTGGAGGATCGCTCTGCTCCTGTGCAGATCGAGGGGCCATCTTCTGGATCATCAGATTTGTGTTATTGGCCGACGAGCTCATCGCTTACAGCCAGACTACGGCGTCTTATCACAGCCTACCAACGCAGTTACAGGCGAGAGCAGCTTAAGATGGAGGCGGCAGAGAAGGGCGACCGTAGACGAAGACGCTGTGAACAAGCCACTAAACTCAAAGAGATAGCCCGACAAGAACGACAACAAAGGTACGTTCCTCAAGAAACCTGTTACTGAAGTTTCCTTGCTATCCAGCATTCTCATAAGCGTCCCTGTTTCAGGTGGACTCGTAGGGAGGAGTGTGATTTTTACAGGGTGGTATCAACCTTTGGCGTCGAAAGGATAAAGAAAGAGGTAGAGGCTCAAGAAGGGGATGAGCATCATATGGACTGGAATCGTTTTCGTTCGTTTGCTCGACTTGATAAGAAAACGGATGAAAGCTTGACGCGTTACTTCAAGTGCTTCATGTCCATGTGTCGGAGAGTGTGTCACCTTCGGCCTGCACGTGGAGAAGGTATTGAATGAGAAACCTGTTTGGTGTTTAAGTTGGTTTAATTCAGTGGAAATTGGTTTGGATTAGGGATGCGGAATATATCTGTACCATAACATTAAAGTAATTATGAGGCTCCCAAAACAATTGTTTATGTGGTTTACACCAAATGACAGTTTTTCTCTACTGTTCTCTCTTCTCCTCTATTAGAATCTCAAGATATGTCCCAATCCCTGGCCCCCATCACAGAAGAACGGGCGTCACGCACACTCTACAGGGTCAGCTTGCTGTGTCGGCTACGTGAGCGTGTTCTTCCCCACCCGTCGTTAGAGGAGCGCCTCAGTCTGGCGCCACCCAGCTCCGACCTGCCCAACTGGTGGAGCATCCCACAGCACGACCACGAGCTGCTTTTAGCTGCCGCTAGACATGGCGTCAGCCGCACTGAACTCTCGATCTTCGCTGACCCACAGTACTCATTCAGTCAGGCCCGTCTCGACTACCTCCAGAATCAGCAAGCTCAGGCAGCTTCACAGATTCACGCGTTAAGTCAGTCACAGGATTCGACCGGTATCAAAGAGGAGAGCCTAGATGACGAGTCTCGGCTGTTGGGGGTGGAGACCCTCTGTCCGTCAGACTCCCCAGCCATGCTCCTCTCCCATTCTGAGGGGAAAGTTGGAGTTCAGGTTGGATGGGGCTGGAAGAAGAGCAAAAACAATGGGCCGGGTGAGAGAAAAGGAGGAGGAGAGAGAGGTGAAGGGCCTTCAGACTCAGATTCCGATTCAGACTCGGGCTCGTCTTCCTCCTCCCGTCATTCGGGCAGCTCGGATGATAGCGGAGACAGTGATGCAGAGAGAGAACAAGGTGAGGGGTTTTTGGTAACCTGCAGCAGTGTAGCTTACAATATTATTTATTAGTGTTTTAGCTTTTTGATGACAAATGTTATTTTTAGGAGGTTTTTATTCCTCAAATTTTTTTGTCATTTTCCACAAAAATATTTAGCATTCAGCATTTTCAATTCACTTCAATTCATTTATTTGTATAGCACTTTTCGCAATACATATCGTTTAAAAGCAGCCTGTTTCTACATTACAATTTAGAGTAATCTGTTATCAGAGGTGACTGTGTCAAAGTAATGTCCATATGTCAAATGTACTGTTCTAAGATCATTCAGATCATGCATTTGCCTTCATAGGAATAAATTACATTTTCATATATATTAAAATACAAAACTGTTATTTACATTATAACAAAATTGTGTTTTACTGTATTTTTGATCAAACAAATGCCTTTGTAAGTATAAAAGATTGCTTTTAAAAACATTTTCAGGGCTCAACGCTAAGGATTTTTTGTACTGGCCCGGTCGGGCCAGTGGTTCAAATTTTTACTTGCCCTGCCAAAATTTTCACTTGCCCCACAACAAAAAATTAAGTAACAGAAAAGAAAATAGGCCTATAAAATAAGCCAAGTTATTGTTTTCGTTGTTTATGAAACATGTAAACTTAATAAATAAGTTTGACACCAAAAGCTACTAGATTAACTCACTTAAATTTTAAATATTGTTAGATAAATAAACAGCAAGTAATAAAATAGTAATAAATAATCAAATTACGAGTATAGCAGATATGAATACAACAGAACAAACATATAAATAAAATAAACAATGCTTTTCAAGTTTTTCATGTAGGTTTAAACAGAAGATTTTCAGGTACAGAAATTGTTATATCTATAACTATATAACTATAGATTAAACTTTATGAATCAGCCGAGAGCTAGATGCATAAATAATGTTTTGAAATGTTGAAAATATAAAATGTTAAATACTGTTATTTGAAATTATTTTAAAAATAAGACACTTTAAACCTGAAATTAATCCCGCCAGTAGGTGGCAGCAAGTCTCTGCTAATGAGCGAATCATTAAGATTCAACCGGATTCAACCGATTCATTCAAACGGCTGATTCATTCAGGAAGTGTTTCTCAGTGATGCAAAACAATGCTGTGGACTTTGTTTGGAACTATTTTCGTAGGCAAAATAGAGTGAAACAGGCGATTTGGTGTCTAAAATGTAAGTCACTTGATATTAAGTTCTTGTTCATTAAACTGTACTCTGAATAAAATCAATATCACATTTGTAATTGTTGATATTTGGAGAAAAACGGCCCTGTGTAATATTGGTTAACTCTATTAAATTATATGAATATAAAAGATATACTGGGGCATTTTTGCCCCTTATCTTGAATTCTGGGGCATTCTAAAGGCATTTTAATAGACTAAATCACGCGCAGTGAAAGCGTACACTCTAAATATGCACGCGCACTAGTCTAACCTTAACTGTTACTAGACTACGTCCTGTATTGCATGTGTGCACTCAATGGGTGTTTTGTGTTTTTGTTTGGTTTTGTAAATTGAGGGATATACTTGATAATTTCAGATCGTTAAATCAACAATTACGATATCATAGACATAGACGATATATATCGCACACCCTACAGCACTGGCCCGATCGGGCAAGTGACCGTTCCGTCTACTGTCCCGGGAGTCATTCACACTGGCCCCGGGCCATCGGGCAGTCCTTATTGTCGAGCCCTGATTTTTAAAAAATCTTTTGAACGATACCATTTAAATCATTTGAATACATGAAAAATGCCATGCAGGAGCTTCCTTAAATTGAGTGACTCAAATTGATTAATCATTTTTGAAACCATTTCAAGATTCGTAGAAATAAATCAAAATAAAACTTGCCAGCTCAAAGATGGTTTGTTACTTAAGCTTAAACTTAGTTCACCCAAAAACATCTACATTTTCAAAAATAAAACACTCAAACTTGTATTACTTGCTGTCTGCCATTGAACATAAAAAGGAGAAAATTTGAAATTTAGAAAGTTTTTCGTTTCTCAATCATTCAAATCGTCACTGTGTATAATATTTACACTTTTTCTTTGCCTAGCTGTAATGATTAAAGTATTAGTTCACTTCAGAATTAAAATTTCCTAATTTACTCAACCCCACGTCATCCAAGATGTTTGCATTTCTTTCTTCAGTCAAAAAGAAATTAAGGTTAATTAGGAAAAAATTCCAGGATTTTTCTCCATGTAGCGGACTTCACTGGGGTTCAACGGGTTGAAGGTAAAAAACTGCAATTCAAGATTCCAGATGAGGAATAAGGGTATTATCAAGCGAAACGATCAGTCATTTTTAACCACAAGTGCTCTGTGATGCGCCACGCATTATGTAATCATGTTGGAAACATGCGTGATGTGGGCAGAAGTACAGATTCAGTGTTTACAAAGCGAACGTGCAAAGACTACGTCAAACGGCCTTTACAAAAAAAAGGTAACACAACGATGGTGAACGAGGTGACCTTTCCAACGTGATTACGTAATGCGTGACACATCGCGGAGCAATGCAAGACGTTCATTTGTGGTTAAAAAGTATATATATTTTTAGTTGTTTTTTTTTTTGTTTTTTTTTGTTTTTTTTTTTGTTTTTTTAAGAAAATGACCTTTCGTTTCGGTAGATAAGACTCTTATTCCTCGTCTGAGATCATGTAGAGCTCTTTGAAGCTGCACAGAAACTGACATTTGGACCTTCAACCCGTTGAACCCCAGTGAAGTCCACTATATGGAGAAAAATCCTGGAATGATTTCCTCAAAAAACATAATTCCTTTTCGACTGAAGAAAGACATAAACATCTCGTATAATATGAGGGTGAGTAAATTATCAGGAAATTTTCATTCAGAAGTCAACTAATCCTTTAATGAGTTAATTTGGGTTGATTTGTCTGAGATTTGTAACTAAAATGACTCTGATCTCTCAGCAGCAGCTCTTAAGATGTGTGATGGTGATGAAGATAACAGCATCCTGTCATTCACACCATCTCAAGAAGGCACCCAACCTGAGTCCCTCACTGACCCTCTAAGAGTTGACTGGCCCAAAGACCGTGTGTTGATAAACCGAATAGACAACCTCTGTTCGCTGGTTATTATGGGGCACTGGCCGTCAGGTCGCCGCTACGTCTCTGATATTCAGTTCAGTGCTTTGTCTGAAGAGCGTGACCTCAGCGATGACCTGGGTTACCCCCGAGTGGCACGCAAAAGCAACAGTGCCCTATCTGCAGACGTTCTTGAAGGCCAAGAATCAGAGTTCACTGTAAAACTCCTGAAGGTGAGGTGGTGTTCAGACATTTAGGAACCGTCATGAACCTCAATGGTGTCTTTTTCTTCTGCTTTAACGTTTGCTTCATTTTCTTTAGGAGGAGGGGCTTAAGCTAACGTTCTCTAAGCAGGCTCTGATGCCAAACGGTGAAGGGAGTGCACGCAAAAAGCGAAGGGACCATGATGAGGTACAGAAATTCAGTCTCATTAAACTTGTCTAAGTTTGGGGAAGAAGTAACTATGGTTGGGTATCGAATTTATTCAAATTCTGGAATTGGATATTTGTTATAAAATTAAAATTTAGATTCTTCTTATCGATTCCTTTGTGTGTATTTTAATATGATTTTAAACCATTCAAGTGCAAGTAGACCTGCACATCCAAAACGTGCACGCAGAAAGCCGCCTCTCATACTGAATAGTGTGCGATACTGAACACTATCGATAGTGATAGCGATACTATTGATAGTGATTTTGTACATAAATTGACAAATACACAGATAAATGTCAAAATATCCTTGTGTAAACAGTCAGTTATGTCGTAAGCGAACGTAAACAGTTGAGAAATAAACGCATGTGTAACAGTATATTGAATCAGTGCAGCTCTTAAAGTGACAGCAGCCTAATATACCTGCTGCTGCCTCTAAAATAACGTTAATCAAACAACAGAAGACAGAGAATTTTTGTAACTATATCGGTAATGTATATTTAATTTATAAAGTGCAGTGATATTTTACTTTGGATTACAGTTTCTGAAAATCTTAAAACGTTGTATATTTCAGTCGTTTATTTGTTTTTATTTGTGCGATTGCTAATTTGTTTTTCTTTAATTACTGTTTATTTGTCTAATGCTTGAAATGTGTATTAGTTAGGGCTAATTGTTTTGCTATGGTGTTTTTAAACCATAGGCAGAAGTTCCTTGTGTTAAATGTTCTTTAGCCTGTTGGTATTCAGCTACTATGAAATGTTTTGAAACAAGATTTTTTTTTTTTAACCTTATTGGAATCGAAATTAGGAATTCAAACGATACCCAACCCTAGAAGTAACCTTTAAATGTACATGAAATGCATTATATATGTCCAGCTGTATAATGTATAATGTGCTTTTTTCTTTTTTTTCTTTTTTTAACCTTTAGCTGGTAGATGCCGAAGGGGTTCTCCATGCTCCCCGCAGGAGGGACCTTCCCAACTGGCTCAAAGAAAACCCAGATTATGAAGTAGAGGGAGACATGCTAGAGGTAAGTGCATAACTCAGATTGAGCTCTTGTTTTTGGACTGACACATGTGATAATGTTCCTCTCGTTGTTGCAGTTACTGGTGAACCGGACCAAAAGGAAGAGGAGGAGGAAGAGGGTTGAGAAAGGAGCAGCACTTACGGGCAGTGAGAGAGTGAAGGTCATAGACATAAGGACGGGCAAGAAGGTAAGGGAGGACATTTGGGAGTTATCCCATAATTGAGACTGACCAGATTTGAGGGGGGATTTACACAGAAAATGTATACATATAATCAAATGTGGTTGCAAAATTCCTATTTAATGTGCACTACCATTCAAAAGTTTTGAGTCTTGGGAAGAAATTAATACTTTCAACAAGGATGCATTAAATTCATTATAAGTGACAAATCTTTTGTCACATTATTAGGGCTGTCCCCTAATATTCGACTAACCGTTAGTCGACGGGAAGAGGCTTAGTTGACCAAAATTGGTGTTAGTCGGTTAGTCGCAGGAACAAAAAAAACATTCGCCTATCATTCATCATGCATCGACCTCAAATATGGCTTATCACTTGAAACATGTAAGTATTCTAACTCTCCAGTGTTCACCTAGATAAGTGTGCGCTATCATTTGCCGCATATCCAAGTGTTTGTGTGGAGAGCATCCTTACTACATGACATGGAGGCGCCGGTGCGATCGCTTGCATTTAACTTTAAAATACACCATTTTTGGTCATATAGATAAGAATAATCCAACATTTGAAACTGTAAATGGTTTGCTTCTATTTATGTAAACTCACAATAACAAGAAAACAAACAGGATGCCCTTCCTGCCGTCTCTCTCAAGTGAACTTGAGGCGTAACAAAAATTTACCGAAACTCTGCACATACTTGCCTCACAGACATGAGAAATCTATCTGTGGAAAGCTTGAAATATCTATTTTTAAATTAAAGGTGCAATATGTAAGAGTTTTGCAATAAAATATCCCAAAACCACTAGGCCAGTGTTATATATTTTGTTCACTTGCGTAGTTACAATATCCCAAATGTTTCCAACTATTTGTAAATCGTTAGAAAATCGTGACTTTTAACCAAGGCTCTGGGACGTATGAGGAGTTGCCTGTCCTGCATTTTCTCCATCATACAATACGTTTTAAAATTAATTGTATGCCGTTTATCAACACAAGCCATCCAGCATTTAATATGATATTGTAAAATCGATCTATCTTACTGCAGTGTGTAACAGTGTCTCACAGCAGCCGCCGAGCGAACGCACAGAGTAACGTTATAACATCATTTTCAACACTCTCAAATGTATCTAATATGATAAACAGAGCTGCGTTACCTCATACTCATGACCGGAAAAGCGGAAGCGGCGCCGGCGACTGTGTCATAATAAAAGTCCCGCTGCTCGTGAGGCGTGTGTTGAGCAATCGCTCCAGCTCCTCGTTCAGCTCCACAACACTCGCTCCTGCTCTGCTTCATACTACAATAATGTTAATAATCACATCCATGAACATGATTTCTTCCAGAGTCCTATCCTGATTGTTTCCACTGGCTGTGATGTGAAGATCACATGTCCCAAGATTCCGCGCTTAAACTTGCCGTCATCAAGCTACGCCTTTGTTTTGAATAGGCGACCTCTAGCGGACAGAAATTCTACATACTGCACCTTTTAACTGAATTTAAATCTAAAACAAATGTTCTCACACTGTAATCCGTATGAAATGTGCATAAAGTCGCGTCCACCACTGCGGAGATGAAGGGATTTTATTTAAAGAAAAAATTCAAACATTAAAGGGATAGGGAAATGGAAATCCTGTCATTTACTCACCCTCAAGTTGTTCCAAACCTGTATGGATTTCTTTGTTCTGTCAAACACAAAAAAAGATATTTTGAAGAATGTCGGTAACCAAACAGTTGATGGACCCTATTGACTTCCATAGTATTTTTTTTTTTTCCATACTATGAAAGTCAATACGGACCCATATTCTTCAAAATATATTCTTTTGTGTTCAACAGAACTATCGCTTTAAGCAACAACTATTTTCAACACTGATAATAACCTTTTGAACTGTAGTGTACATAGTTTGGGTATTCATGAAAAGTGCAAAAAATCGATGAAGCACTGAAGTATACCAGCCTAAAATGTGGTTTGTCTGGGACAATTATTGTTCTTGATGGATTTGGTGCAGTTCAGTCGGTCTCAATGATTTATACTCCCCTGCTTTTCAGTTTGGTGGAATATACGGGCCTGCACTACAGGACCTGAGAGAGCACCTGGAGGAGAATCCAGACCACGCTGTAGCACCGGAGTGGTCCGAGACTGTTCGCAATTCGGTTAGTGTCTCCTGTATTAGCTCAGTGTGTCTTTATTATCACCCTCATCTATCCTGGTTGTATAGCGTATTTTAGGTCAATCACACTCAGTGGTCAATTTTATAGAAATTAACGTGATCCTTCTCCTCAATCTCAGGGCTTCCTGCCTGAGAGTTTATTCCACAGACTGTTGAGTCCCCACGCTTCAATCCCCAAAAAGAATCGACATTACCTCTCCACCCCTTCGATCCCGATGGACGACCCTCTCCTCGGAGGCGGCGAAGGCGAGACGTTAGTTTCCGATGGCGCGTACATGATGGACGACGAGGAGCTGGAAGACGGCGGTCACCTCACGTCATCTCACCACTTCCTTACTCCAGCCTACGATGTGAAGATGGAGCCAAGCGCTCTCGATATGGACGGAGGTGACAGTTTGTCACAAGGTGGATATGATAGCTCAGACAGAGAGGCCATTTTGGATGATGTCATCATGGCACCGAAAAATTCAGACTCTTCCTCGAGCTCCGAGGATTGACCAAATCTCACGTTAGATGTAGTAGACCGAGATCATGACAGTCTTTTATTTTATTATATTCTGCCTTCATTATTTTTATAATTATTGTTGATGTTATTGCTTAAAATATGGAGTAACAGGTTTTTTTTTTTTTTTCTTGGGTTGGATTTGTACTTGACTGTTTTGCGTAGATTGAGGAAACATACAGGTTTTTTTTGTTTTTTTCTTTTCACCTCATTCAGCACATTGTGCTTAATTCCAGATGAAATATGAATTTGTCTCACATACCCACAGTAAGCCCCTTTCGTCCTTTATTGGCTGGGAAAGGAGCCGTTCGTCTCGCCCTCAGGCTGAACTGTTCAACAGTGTGCTGGAGGATCCATTGTCATGCACTGAGCTGAGCCATCGTGGTGCCTCGGTCTGGTGAAGAACATGGAGTTTCTGTTGGATGTATATCATTTTTTGTGCGTGTGTGTCGGGGGGTGGGGACGGGGTAGGATTTGGGGTATAGGTTTAGTTACTGAAACAATGTTAGACAGATGATGGCTGTATTGTACAAAGTAGAGTTGGTCCTATGCCTGCAATGATGCAAAAATTATGCGTTTATTCCCGTTTCAATAACTGACTCCAACTGTCTCTGTGATATAAATATGAATAGCAGTCTACAGTGGAAACTGATGTCTGTTGAATTCATTTCATCAAGTGTTTATTTATGTGAATGATGACCACTCAAGGCTCTTTTTATTGACTGCCTGGAATACATGCTGAGTAGAAAAACAAGTTTATTCTCGCTCTCTCATACTTTATGATATTTCTCCACATCAAAGTATAATCATTAACGATTGTTTTCATGAATAACAAGCAATTTTGTTGCCTTGTAGCTTTAGTTGACATCATTTGACATTTAAATCACAAATTTAAAATAGCAATTCAAGTAAGGTTGAAACTAACACGTTGAAAGAGACAATAAAAATCACAAATTCAGCATGCAGCAGGGTTAACATTTGGAGGTAAGTAAGGTTTGATAATTTATCATGGTTATTTGCCAGCACTAACAAACAATATTAATGTTTGTCTTGGTAAAGCTCACAAACATCTTAAAAATTGCATATATAATGTGGCTTTTTACGTTTTAGAACAACTGAGCGATCAGTATTACTGTATTATGAGACAAATAGATTGCTATTATGTAGTGCCTTTTGAGCTCTCTAACTTAAAAAGGTAATATGCCTAATTATAAGTATTAAGTTGAGGATTAAATTAATCAAATCCTATTTAGTCATGTTTGTGCCATGTTTACCCACTAAAAATGTCACTTTCGGCAGGATATTAAAAAAAATACTAGAATAACAAGTGTTAGGACAGAGGAGAGAGTTGAAATTACTAATTAAAACATTTACAAAAAAAAAAAAAAAGGTTTTGTTTGATACGTTTTCTTTGAGAAAATGAAAAAATGGAAACCGCTCAAACCAGAATAGTAAAATGGTGTAGAAATCCGTCCATATGTTCACTTTAAAAAGTAAAAAGAAACCGTAATTATTTAAAAAGTATGAGTTTAATTTCTGTTTAAGCAATGTGAAGCATATTATGAAAGGGTTAAAGCTGCTAATTTTTGGCACTCTAGCTTTCAAAGGGTTAGTTCACCCAAAAATGAAAATAATGTAATTTATTACTCACCCTCATGTCGTTCCACACCCTTCGTTCATCTTCTGAACACAAATTAAGATATTTTAGTTGAAATCTGATGGCTCAGTGAGGCCTGCATAGCCAGCAATGACATTTCCTCTCTCAAGATCCATTAATGCACTAAAGACATATTTAAATCAGTTCATGTGAGTACAGTGGTTCAATATAAATATTATAAAGCGACAAGAATATTTTTGGTTCGCCAAAAAAAATTAACGCTTTAGTGATGGACGATTTCAAAACACTGCTTCAGGAAGCATCGGAGCGTTATGAATCAGTGTGTCTAATCAGCGGTTCGGAGCGCCAAAGTCACGTGATTTCAGCAGTTTGACACACGATCCGAATCATGATTCGACACAGAAGATTCATAACGCTCCGAATCTTCCTGAAACAGTGTTTTGAAATCGGCCATCACTATATAAGTCGTTATTTTATTTTATTTTTTTTTTTTTTGGCGCACTAAAAATATTCTCGTCTCTTTATAACATTAATATTGAACCACTGTACTCACATGAACTGATTTAAATATGTTTTTAGTACATGTATGGATCTTGAGAGAGGAAATGTCATTGCTCCCTATGCAGGCCTCACTGAGCCACTGGATTTTAACAAAAATATATTAATTTGTGTTCAGAAGATTAAGGAAGGTCTTACGGGTGTGGAGTAATTACATTATTTTCATTTTTGGGTGAACTAACCCTTTAACTTAGGAACTGCATGTGTCTTGTGGAAGAACATTGTACCGGAACTACTTTATGTCTATGATGAGTCACGCAGATACTGTGCTACTCCGCAGCGGTACGACCCGAACCAGTCGAAAATAGTCCGAATATAAACATTATAAGTGTACCGTAGTGATTCAGGATAAGACAAAAACACGTTTTGGAAAATTCATGATGTACTCGCTCATTATATAATTTTTTGTCAATTTTGAACACAAAATAAGTGGACAGGCGCTTTAAGTAAAAGTGATTTTCCTCTAGGGGGCACATGTGACCATATTCTCTTTTGAGATGCATTCAAACTTGTAACAAGACAATTTTGTCAATTTTGTAACAAGGCAAATTTGTCTTCTTGAAAACATTAGTACACTTGTGAGAATGGGCTCATGATGTAAAAAAGATTAAATAAGATTCCTTCCCCTGCAATCATAAACGACTGTGATTGGTTCAGCTTGACCTTCGCTGAATAAAGTAACGACCGCCGTGTGACAATCAGCGGCGCTCTGGAAAGATAATTTGTGGTGGTTATCGCATTAGTAATAGGGAGTGAAGGGTCAAAACATAGTTATCTAAACGTAAAGTGTATTACCAACTACAGACAACGAGAGTCGCGTTAAGTATTTCGAGGTTTCAGTTGATTTGCTACGAATAAATCTACGATCGGAGTGCGATTAATGTGACTTGTGGATGCAAACAGACAAACGTAACAGAGCACCGATTGAATCGGTCCATTTTTAGCACTGGCAGCAACTGTCTTTCCTAGTGCAACTCTAATACAAATTTTGATCATTCAGTTTGAATATATATATTAATAATATACAGTTTACAGTGTTATTTAATGAGACGTTGCATATTACATATAACAAACAGTAGAAGACTCTCTCCGCGAGGCCTGTGATATGAATGAAACCTCACGTTAGCATTAGCTGCTGCTAGCTGGCTCAGTTGGTAAGCCTCGTAATAATAAACGTTTTTTAACAAATCAGGTAATACTTGCGCCGCGATCGTGTAATGAAGTTTTCTGGCATTATTCAGCCGAGCGACACATACCATATGCTGGACAAAACCGAGAACAAGATGTCGTGTTTCTTGCTTCTCTTCTTTTAGTGAATAGCACTTATTTTTGTTGTCTTAGATGACTTTGCTCTTTGATTTTTTTATTTGTTGCTCTTGGCTTGTTACAAGGTCAACCGCCTCTCTCATATCAAGAATCCCAAAAGGCTTATCTATTTATTCAGTGTTAATATTATCCTCATGGATCTGAATTTTTACTCGGATCTCTCTGACGGGACTGGTCAACATGTTGATTCTGAGTTTATGGAAAACTCGTCTTATAATGGATATGATTCCGTGAACAAGGTAAATATTACTGCTTTGTGTAGTAAACATCTTTAGTTTGATATAAAACGTGTATTTTTATTTAAAATGGCAGCATGTCATGTAGTGTACCTTTGATCAAGATGTCTGCAGGTGAAGAATACACCTTTTAATCTTTGTTTATTAGTTTGCAGGTGCCAGTGAGTCATACCTGACCATCAGTGGACCTGCTCATCATTTTCTTGAGGTGGTGCTGCTATTTCTGGTCACAATTAGCTTAACTCTTGTACACTCAGGGTCTTTGGGGTCTCCACACACCCCAGGCAACAACGTAATTTTGTAACAAAATATCATATTTTTTAAAATGTATATAAATAAATTATTTTTGTTTTTATACAAAAACAGCCTTTTATGTAAAATTCACCTTATAAAAGACCCACATTTCTAAATTTCATTCATGGGGATAACATGGATAATCTGACATGGTTCAGTGTAAGATTTTTGTCCATATTTTGGAAAATGCAATTTTAAAAGTAAATAAAATTATCACTTTTACCAGTAGATGGCTGCAGAGCTTCACTATTTGCTATTTGACTGACTGAAAGACATCTTTTCACAAGTTTTTTTAAGTTTGATTCATATCTAAATATTATGAAATCGCAACAATAAAAGCTACTTTTTGTCAAAGTTTAATGTTTTTTGTACTGAAAAAAAATCAGTTTTTCAATAGGATTACATTATGATGAGACCCCTCTTTGAAAATGGACAGAATTCATCCTCAAAATCAACATTTTTGAAAAACTTATTTTTTTCAGTACAAAAAAATGCTAAACTTTGACAAAAAGTAATTTTTATTGTCATAATTGATTTCATAATATTTAGATTTAAATCCAACTGAAAAATACTTGTGAAAAGATGTCTTTCAGTCAGTCAAATAGCAAATAGTGGAGCTCTGCAGCCATCTACTGGTTAAAGTGATAATTATTTTACTTTTAAAACTGCATTTTCCAAAAGATGGGCAAAAATCATACACTAAACCGTGTCAGATTATCCATGTTATCCCCATGAATGAAAGTTAGAAATGTGGGTCTTTTATAAAGTGAATTTTACATAAAGTTTTTTTTTTTTTAGGTTTTTTGTATAAAAACCTACTCAACAAAATATTTATTTATTTATTTATTTATATTTAAAAGATATGATAAATCCTCCAAAAACTGCACACATGTGAAGTAAAAACATTAATAAACAGAGTAAAATTACATTTGTTTTTTAAAAAACAATTATTTTGTTACAAAATTACATTTTGTTGCTTAGGGTCTCTGGAGACCCCAAAGACCCTGAGTGTGACTTTTTTTTCTACACTAACATAAAAACAAGATATCACTGCAATTTTTTTTTTCTTTGTAGATCTAGAAAGTGTTAACAACTGTACAAAGTTTCATGTCATTTGGACAAAGAGAACATTATTTTTTTTATTTTAGCAAACGTCGTTTGGGGTCTAAAAAGACCCTATAAGGGATAATAAAACACACATTATGATTATTTTTATTGTTTTGTTTATTTATGCATTTATTTTTGATTGTAGAAAACATTCCATACACCCTGTCTGGGTGATGAAGAGTTTGAAATCCCAATCTCCTTGGATCCAGATTCTGCGCTCACCATAGAGGATGTGGAGGCCCATTTCGGAGAGCTGGCCGAACAGGCTGAGAGCTCAAGGGGTTCTGGAGTTGGAAATAGTCTTGCCAGTAATACTGTAGTAGGGGGGAATGATCCCTCTTTTGCCTCTGCTTTCATGAATCCATCTTCTCAGGGCATAGAGCACCTGAGTTTGGGTGTGATTAGCCAGCCGGGGGGAAGTGCACTACTGAGCTCAACTCTGGGTGTGGTAAGCTTTTGTCAGTGATTATTTATTCTCATGCTTTCATCTTGTGAGAATTGCTGTTATGTAATAAGATCTTGAGTAAAGTGTAGATTGGCACATCAGATAATGAGTTTTTTAATTTTTTTATAGGATCTTGGCCATTCTGTTGGCTCCCATTTTAATAGCTCCCCATCCATGACTATCGATGTTCCAATAAACGACATGAACCACAGTCTATTAGGACACAATCAGCTCACCACCATAGACCATTCAGATCTAAGTGCTCAGTTAGGGCTCAGCCTTGGTGGTGGAGCCAAGTCACCTGACCAACAGCTGTCAACCACACCATCTCCTGCTGGATCATTGCAGGATGAAGACATGGAGGACTTCAGACAAGTGAGTCGAGTCTTTCAGTTATGAGCATGATTTGTGGCACATTATCTTTCTTTTTCCATCTTGCAACCTATTCCCATTTCCTTTGCAGAAAACCATGCTGGTAGACTCCTTCTCAGCCTCTGCGACGATCATACCGCACATCCCCAACTTGACGGGTTCCACACAGCACTCTTCTGCTCCTCCAGCTGTAGTGAGGAGGGTGGGCGGTAAGCCGGCCATGGTGCCCGTGAACACAGTGGACACGGGAGCAACGCTCGGAGGCAAAAAGGGAAAGAAGAAAAAAGATCCCAATGAACCACAGAAGCCAGTGTCAGCCTATGCTCTGTTCTTCAGAGACACCCAAGCAGCCATTAAAGGCCAGAACCCCAATGCCACATTCGGAGAGGTGTCCAAGATAGTGGCGTCCATGTGGGACAGCCTCGGAGAAGAGCAAAAACAGGTGGAGTATAGTTCTTTAAAGGCTGACCGTGTTTGCAAAAAGTGCAATGCAATTCAAATATGCACTATTAATCAAAGATTTAGGGTCATTAAGTTTGTTTTTTTATTAAAGAAATTAATACTTTTATTCAACAAAGATGCATTACAATCATCAAACTTGACAGTAAAGATATGTTTAAAGGGTTATTTAACCCAAAAATGAAATTTCTGTCATTAATTACTCACCTTCATGTCGTTCCAAACCCGGAAGACCGTCGTTCCTCTTTGCAACACAAATTACGATTTTATTTTTTATGAAATCCGAGGGTTTCTGAAACACACATAGGCAGCAATATCAATGCAACTTTTGAGGTCCAGAAAGATAATAAAGTCAACATGACTACAGTGATTCAACCTTATGAAGCGATGAGAATACTATTTGTGCACAAAAACAAAACAAAAATAACTTTATTTGAACGATTTGAACAGTTGTCATATGGTGTTGTAGTAAACAGCGTGAACGGCGTCAACCAATACTGAGCCGGTGTTCTGATGTAAACATGGAAGCGTTGAACTGCGTTCACTACGTCAACTGCGTATAACAAGTTCAAATTGTTAAAGTTATTTTTGTTTTGTTTTTGCACACAAAAAGTATTCTTGTCGCTTCATAACATTGTTGAACCACTGCAGTCACATGGACTATTTTAACGATGTCTTTAAAGGTGCCGTAGAATGGAAAATTGAATTTACCTTGGCATAGTTGAATAACAAGAGTTCAGTACATGGAAATGACATACAGTGAGTCTCAAACTCCATTGTTTCCTCCTTCTTATATAAATCTCATTTGTTTAAAAGACCTCCGAAGAACAGGCGAATCTCAACATAACACCGACTGTTACACCACAGTCGGGATCATTAATATGTACGTCCCCAATATTTGCATATGCCAGCTCATGTTCAAGGCATTAGACAAGGGCAGCCAGTATTAACGTCTGGATCTGTGCACAGCTGAATCATCAGACTAGGTAAGCAAACAAGAACAACAGCAAAAAATGGCAGATGGAGCGATAATAACTGACATGATCCGTGATTACATGATATTTTTAGTGATATTTGTAAATTGTCTTTCTAAATGTTTTGTTAGCAGGTTGCTAATGTACTGTTAAATGTGGTTAAAGTTACCATCGTTTCTTACTGTATTCACGGAGACAAGAGCCGTCGCTATTTTCATTTTTAAACACTTGCAGTCTGTATAATTCATAAACATAACTTCATTCTTTATAAATCTCTCCAACAGTGTGTAATGTTAGCTTTAGCCACAGAGCACTATCAAACTGAATCAAATGTCAAAATCAGAATCAAATGTAAACATCCAAATAAATACCATACTTACGCGATTAGACATGCTGCATGACGAACACTTTGTAAAGATCTATTTTGAGGGTTATATTAGCTGTGTGAACTTTGCTTATGCTGTTAAAGGCAAGCGCGAGCTCGGGGGCGGGGAGCGCAAGAATTTAAAGGGGCCGCAGCCTGAATCGGCGCATATTTAATGATGCCTCAAAAAAGGCAGTTAAAAAATGAATAAAAAAAATCTATGGGGTATTTTGAGCTGAAACTTCACAGACACATTCAGGGGACACCTTAGACTTATATTACATCTTTTGAAAACGCGTTCTACGGCACCTTTAATACCTTTTTGAACTTCAAAAGGTGCAATGATGTTGCTGCCTAAAGCCCTATTCGGACGGGACTAGTTTCACAGGGGGACGTTAGAGAAATTTCTGTTTCACAGACGTACTTTGAGATTTTAATCCCGTCCGAATCTGCCATGTCTGTCTTTTTCTCACACGACCTCTGTAAAAATTCCAGAGCAAATTACCTACTGTTTTTCGTCAAACTCGGCGGTCCTCAGAGAAATCTAATCCCGTCCGAATGTGAATGTCTGTGATTTCCGAAAATGTTTTTTCCAAAACGCTTTTTCTTGTGTGTTTTGGTCAACGTGAACTACCGTACAATCTCTCGCTATCGCGCCGGTATTCAAGTTTCTGCTTTTTGCGCACCGATAATGGATGTAGATGTGTTTGGTACACTGCGAAGAAATAAAAAAAATAAATCAACAAGAAGAGCCAAATCAAGTAAACTGTTAAGACTGGCTACTGTAATATCAGTTTCAGGTAAGATTACTTTCATTTCTGCACTTAATTACATAACGTGTAAATTATATAAATTAAAACTTTTTATTCCAGTGGGTTTATTATAAGAACTCAGTTCTATTAAATCATGATGATAAATGTATGTTTAGTTTTTTCACACTACAATTTTTATAAAATGTTTACAAAACACTAAATGTGTTAGGACGTTTTACTTTATATTTCAAAGTGCA
This sequence comes from Megalobrama amblycephala, assembly GCF_018812025.1. Classification (NCBI taxonomy): domain Eukaryota; kingdom Metazoa; phylum Chordata; class Actinopteri; order Cypriniformes; family Xenocyprididae; genus Megalobrama; species Megalobrama amblycephala. Next base: position 41,714,576 of record NC_063060.1, on the reverse strand, counting down.
TTCTGAACACGTGATCTTCTGAAATGCCCACATGTAAAACACAGACACTACTACCTCGGTAATAAACACGGAGATGTTAGTCCCGTCCGAATCCGTACATAAAATCACAGACGTAGGTTGATAAGAATTGTTACTCAAACGTCGTTTGGAAAACTAGTCCTGTCCGAATAGGGCTTAAGTGTGCTTCAGAAACTCTCGGATTTCATCGAGAGATTTCATTAATGGAGAGCAGCATTAAGAAATATCAAATATTGGGGGGGAATTTGGTCATTTAACCACTGGAGTCACATGGATTACTATAATGATGTCTTTACTACCTTTATGGTGCTTGAAAGTGGTAGTTGCGTACTGTCAATGGAGGGACAGAAATCTCTCAGATTTCATCTTAATTTGTGTTCTGAAGATGAACAAAGGTCTTACGGGTTTGGGATGACATGAGGGTGAGTAATTAATGACAGAAATTTAATTTTTAGGTGGATTAACCCTTAAATGTAACACAAGTGTTCTATTTATATACATAGCATATACATCCTGTTCTTTTGAAGTGTCTATTCATTAAACAATGAAAAAGGTATCGCGGTTTCTACATATTCAAAAATATTAAGCAGCACAACTGTTTTCAGATTTTCAGATTGCCACCACTTCCAATTCACACCACTGGCTTATATATATTTAAGGCCAATTATTGCATTTGCAGTTGTTTAAACAGACTGAAAAGTCATTAAAAAGTCTGTAAACACAACTTGGATTTATAACATTATTTCATAATTTGACACTGGAATTGCATTTAATTTTTATAAATATTCTTTAGAAATATTAAAATAATTACTCAAACTGTTAAGGAACTAGATCCATAAATGATAAATTTATTATTTTCACCCTTATTACACATGCATTGTGCATAATTTTGAATTTTTATGACCTTTTTCAGGTTTACAAGAGGAAAACAGAGGCAGCTAAGAAAGAGTATCTGAAAGCTTTAGCAGCTTACCGAGCAAATCAACTCTCAAAAGTGAGTAATTTTCTAGTTTCTTCTTTGTGAATTTTTTTTTTTATTATATGCTTTCTCAACTTTCTTTCCATTTTTTTTTTTTTTTTTTTTTTTTTTTTTTTTTTCTCATCCAGCCATCTACTGAGGTGGAGGATAGCGCTCCTCCCACTCCTCCCTCCATTCCCTGTCCTGCACCTGTCACCACCGCTCCTGCTGCCCCTGCCCGTCCACGCCTGACCCCCATCCCTGAGCAGAACACCATCACCAACATCTGCGCATCCAACATTATCCTCGACCTGCCTCAAGTCACCACACGTTCCCGCACGGGTTCTCTACCCCTGGCCATCGGCCAGCCCCCGACCCCTAACCCCACCCCGACACCCACCGTCACGAAAATCATCATCTCAAAGCAGATGCTGCAGGGAGGTGCTCAGCTCCACCAGATCCCCACGTCCATGGTGACGGTGATTCCGGCCGGAATACGAGCCGTGCAGCCGGCTTCTGCGGGGCGACAGCCTCCACCACTGCAGCAGATGCAGGGCACCCCACCTCCGCCACGTCTGCAGCAGATGGTACAAACCCAAGCCCCGCCTCCTCTTCAGGCCAAGCCCCGTGGAGGGGCAGGAAGTGCCGTGGCTGTCACGGCTACGCCTCCACCGCCTCTTCAGATAAAGATTGTGCCCGCTTCTATACACTCTGACCTGTCCACACCAATTATTGTTACTACAGCAACAAGTGCCAATCCTGTTATTTCCTCATCCTCCATCTCAGCACATCCCGCCCCTGTTGAGGTGAAAGTTGAGGAGCCCAAAGAGGAGTTGGTCACTGGGACGGATGAGGCTTTGACGGAGGAACCCGAAGAGGTTTGTTTTTTCCATAATTAACATAAACAGCTACTGTGGTTACAATTTATTTTAAGGTGTCTTTATTACAGTGTAATTATACAATTAAGTACCAAGTAATATTATAAACTTGTATTTAACTAGTTAGGAACAGGGTTAGGGTTTAGTATAGGGTTATGCAAAATTTACTGTTATTACAACATTGAGTACATGTAAAGTATGTAACAAGGTCACTGTAAACAGTCATATAGGAAGAGATTTAAAGGGGCAGTTCTCCCAAAAAATGGGAGAATTATCCCATAATGTACTCACCCTCAAGCCATCCTAGGTGTATATGACTTTCTTCTTTCAGTCAAACACAATCAGAATTATATTAAAAAATATTCTGGCTCGTCCAAGCTTTATAATGGGAGTGAATGGTAACCAAGATTTTGAAGCTCAAAAAAAGCACCTCCATCCATCATAAAAGTAATTCAGGGGGTTAATAAAGGTCTTCTGATGTGAAGACATGCATTTTTCTAAAAAAAAAATAAAAATAAATCCATATTTATAACTTTATAGACTATAATCACTAGCTTCTGGTAACGTCCGTCCATGCATTCACGAGAGAGTCGAGTTCCTGCATATGATGTAGGAGTAGCACAAGCTCAGGTGGGAGTAGACGCCTCTCGCGGTTCAAACAAATAGGGCTGAGCAACAAACTCAAGCTGCTACTGATCTGATCTGATACTGATCTGCAACAAGAATACCAGCACACATACACAGTTTCTTCAAGGTTGAAGTTGGCTGAGCTCTAACTCTAAACAGGATACTGATAAGTTGTACTTTTCACACAGTAAAAGTTACAGACAATATTCATCATTATTCTATAGTGTTGGAAGATGAGAAGTACAGAAAATGCTTTAAAGGAACAATATGTAAGATCTTTAGATTAAAATATCCTAAAACCTTGTGTACTCCCAAATGTTTCCAAGAATGTTTAAATTAATTTAACCAGGACACGGACCGTGTCCGTGCGTCACCAATCAATGACATCATACCCATGTTACCCTCGATTTCTCATTTTATTTTGTAGAAACTATGGAAACATCAAAGACGCTTTAATATATTATGTGTTTTATTAGACAGGTGAGCGACTGTTTGGATACATTTATAGACGGAAAACTAATAATGTTATATAGCTCAACACTGTTAGTCTTATTTTTTAAATCTAGTTTTCTTGATTTTCCGCGAGTACCATGTTTTTATCATGCCTCAGAGAAAAACACTATTTTGTCAAGTGGCTAACATTGTATCTAATATGATAAACAGTGCTGTATTACACCACATACGCATGACCTGGAAAAAGCGGAAGCGTAATAAAAGCTCCACTGCTGTCGAGCCATGTGTCGCGCTCGTCTCTCATTAGCAATCGCTCCAGCGGCCTCGTTCAGCTCCAACATCACTCGGTCCTGCTCTGCTTCATACTACAGTAATGTTAATAATCTCATCCGTGAATATGATTTCTGCTCGAATCCTGTCAGGTTCTTTTCCTCTGGCTGTGAGGTGAAGACGAAATCTCCCATGATTCCGCACTCAATCACGGTGTCATCAAGCTACGCCTTTTTGAATAGGCGACCTCTAGTGTTGAAAATCTACATATGGTGCCTTTTAGAAGTGGTCACATAGGCTGAAGTGACCCCAGTGACCTTGGTTGTCTTGAACAGCTAGAAGAGTATATATATGTTGGGTGCCTCTCTCAACAACATACTCGGTTTACTGGAATGTGCTCTCTCTAAGTAAATCTCATAAGCTGAAGAAGTCATTAAAATCATTTAATATTTTGAAAAATAAATATGAACTCATTACATATAACTTATTTACATATACATTGAAGCAGCAGTTAGGGTTGCAAAATTCCGGGAATTTTCAAAGCTGGAAACTTTCCATGGGAATTAACGGGAATATATGGGAATTAATAGGGAATTTGCAAAATTGCAGGTTAGCCTATAACAGGGTACTTAAATGTAGTTGAAAAAAACATCTTGCAGCATAATTTTGGTTAAAACAATCAGATTTAATCCAATTTCAGTTGAATTTTTAACCTGACATTCACACAGCACTTTACTTAGTGCAGGGCTATTAAGGCCACGCCCCCTGCATGCACTGTGCATTCCCCCAGTCCATAACATCCACATTTGATCAAAAATACAGAAAAAAACGGTCAAATTGTGAAATATAACTACAATTTAAAATAATGTTTTTCTTTTTTAATATACATTAAATTATAATTTATTTCTGTGATCAAAGCTGAATTTTCAGCATCATATCTCCAGTCTTCAGTGTCACATGATCCTTCAGAAATCATTCTGATATGATGATTTGATACTCAGTTATTATCAATGTTGGAAACAGTTGTGCTGCTTAATATTTTTTTATAACCTGTGATACTTTTTTCAGGATTCTTTGATGAATAAAAATTTAAAGAACAGCATTTATTTAAAATAGAAATATTTTGCAACAATATACATTACCAGTCAATTTTTTTTTTTTTTTTTTTAAGAATTTAATACTTTTATTCAGCAAGGATGTGTGAAATTGATAAAAAAAAAAAAAAAAAGTGATATTAAAGTGATATTGTTAGAAAACATTTCTATTTTGAATAAATGCTGTTCTTTTTAACATTTTATTCATCAATGAATCCTGAAAAAAGTATCGCAGGTTCCAAAAAAATATTAAGCAACACAACTTTTCCAACATTGATAATAACTGAGTATCAAATCAGCATATTAGAATTATTTCTGAAGGATCATGTGACACTGAAATAAACGCATAACAATTGCTGCAATAAAAATATTTATTTTACATATTTACTAAATTAGAATTGAATGTAAAAAAAAAAAAAAAAAAAAAAAAAAATCATGTTATGACCAGACAAAATGTTTATATTTATGTTTGTATATGACACATTTTATATAAATATTATACATATTCCCCAAAATTTCTAATAAATTCCAGTAAATTCCTGTTAAGATTCCAAATTGGAATCCGGTAAATTTCCGGAACCTTTCCACCCCTTTGCAACCCTAGCAGCAGAGGATTCCAGAATCCACCCCTTCAGTGGAATCACAGAGCTCAAGCAAATATCCACATCGCTATGATTGGATGCTTTCTTAACTGCTGTTTTCTCTCCGCTGTCATTTTTGTTGAATATTTTGTTGTTGAGAGGAAGGCACGCATATTCATCTACATTCACTGCCATTATACTGGTATTTTTAAAACTTCTTTTTACCACTAAGCAAAGAACGAAAAAGAAATACGCTGTGATTTATATCTGGGCCTTAAGAGATCAAACACAAGTTAAGCACACAGCAAAGTTATTCAGAGATGTTTTATCCTGCTCTTTCAGATGGAGATGGAGGTAAGCGTTGCTCCTGCTGTCTCCTCTTCCACTTCTTCTGCGAATCTCTGTGTCCGTGCTGGATGTACAAACCCGGCTGTGGAGAGTCGAGACTGGGATAAGGAGTATTGCAGCAATGAATGTGTGGCCACACACTGCAGGTGTTTTTTTTTTTCTGTGAATGTGCATGTGTAAACTTTTTGTTTTGTAAGGTGTTTTACATACAGTCCGATTCCATGTACTAACTGTCCCTATTTTTTACTTTCTTAACAGGGATATTTTCATGGCCTGGTGTTCAATCAAGAGCCAGAACTCAGCCGCTGTCAAATAAACGAAATCCCCCATTTCTGGGTCTTTGCATGCCTGGACATGTATTTTATAATAACACAACAGAATTTTACTGGAACTACTAGTGAAGGTACAGTGTTTTTGGTGTAAATATCGAAGGCATGAAAAAAGCGGTAGAAAAAACACTCTGAGGACAAATTATGTCTGTTAAAACTATTGATGAATATACTACAAACATCACATTTTGACTTTTATTTTCCCCATTGAAACACACAGTGAATATTGTGGGGTTTTGTTTTTTGATCTTGTATTGTTTCCACTCAGTTTTGGTCCAGTGTTTGTTTGTTTTTGTATGTTACTAGTTAATGTGTCTAAGTGAGACAAATCTGATCCATTGTATTATTTTCAAATGCAGTAATTTTGATTGATGACAAATTTAAGCGTATTAGTGAACCTCAAACAGTAATGCAATCTGTCTGAAATTCTATTATATTTTGTTTTCTCATGTGCTGACAGTGTCTTAGATCAGTGTTCACAAGTGCTCTCGTGTAAAATCTTTTTGCCTTAGTTATGGGGTTTTGCCAACTTTTTTTTTTTTTTAGATTGTGTTACAGAAATTACTCAAGTATTAATAAAAGGCAACCAAAATGGACTAAGTTTCAGAATTCATTGCAAACAGCCATTTTTTTTTTTTAATGTGACATTAAAATGGTCAGTGCACTACAAAAACTGCAGAGGTCCCTGCTTTGCTCTTTAACTACAGCTAGAAACTGCCAGTATGGAGCCAATTTAGTTAAGTATTTTCAATAAAAAAAAAATAAATAAATGTAAAAGTGCTCTTTTCAGTCGCAAGTCTCTCAAGCTTTAAAGGGTTAAGCCAAAAATTAAAATTGTCATTAATTACTCACCCTCATGTCGTTCCACAGACCTTTGTTCATCTTCAGAACACAAATTAAGATATTTTTGATGAAATCCGATGGCTCAGTGAGGCCTCTATTGCCAGCAAGATAATTAACACTTAACACTTACAATGCCCAGAAAGGGCATATATGTTCGCATATATGTTCGATTTGCCTAACTGAATATAGTTTAACTGTCTGCCACAAGTTGATCTTGTAATAAAGGTCTCATCAAGAAAAAACACGCTGTATTTTTGTATTCATTGCATTTTTGAATTATAAAAGTTAAATAATTTTATTATAAAAATATTAATGATTAATTGATAGTTGATTGTCGGGAGAATTAACGATCAACTAAGAAAATTTAATCGAATGCTCATCCCTAATAGACGATTTCTAAACACTGCTTCATGAAGCTTTACGAATCTTTTGTTTCGAATCAGTGGTTCGGATCGTGTATCAAACTGCCAAAGTCACGTGAACTATTGAAATTTCAAAACACTGATGACATAATGAAGCCTCGTTTACTGAAATCACGTGACTTTGGCGCTCCGAACCACTAATTAAAAAAAAAAAGATTCGTAAAGCTTCATGAAGCGGTGTTTTGAAATCGCCCATCACTTCTTTCTAGGCATCTGAAAGTGTTAATTATCTTGCTGTCAATGCAGGCCTCACTGAGCCATCGGATTTCAACAAAAATATCTTAATTTGTGTTCTTAAGATGAACGAAGGTCTTACAGGTGTGGAACGACATGAGGGTGAGTCATTAATGACAGAAATTAATTACTTTAAAAGAAACTAACCCTTTAAAAAAATTATCACGAAACGACATTTCTGATGTTCAAGGATGCATTAAATAAGATTTGCAAACTTTTTGTCCCCTTTGATTTAAAGGTGCCCAAGAATGCTTTTTCACAAGCTGTAATATAAGTCTAAGGTGTCTCCTGAATGTGTCCGTGAAGTTTCAGCTCAAAATACCCCATAGATTTTTTTTAACTGCCTATTTTGGGGCATCGTTAACTATACACTGATTTTTCCAGCGCGCCGCCCCTTTAAATCGCGTGCTCCCTGCCACACGAGCTCTCGACTATATTACAGTGCATAAACAAAGTTCACACAGCTAATATAACCCTCAAATGGATCTTTACAAGATGTTCGTCATGCATACTGTATGCATGCGTCGGATTATGTGAGTATTGTATACCGTTATATTGTTTACGTTTGATTCTGAATGAATTTGAGGCTATGCTCCGTGGCTAACGGCTAATGCTACACTGTTGGAGAGATTTATAAAGAATGAAGTTGTGTTTATGAATTATACAGACTGCAAGTGTTTAAAAATGAAAATAGCGACGGCTCTTGTCTCCGTGAATACAGTAAGAAACGATGGTAACTTTAACCACATTTAACAGTACATTAGCAACATGCTAACAAAACATTTAGAAAGACAATTTACAAATATCACTAAAAATATCATGCTATCAGTTATTATTGCTCCATCTGCCATTTTTCGCTGTTGTTCTTGCTTGCTTACCTAGTCTGATGATTCAGCTGTGCACAGATCCAGACGTTCTGCCCTTGTCTAATGCCTTGAACATGGGCTGGCATATGCAAATATTGGGGTCATACATATTAATTTTATTAAATATTAAATATTAAAAAGATTACATGCACACTTCTCTGAAACAATGCTAGAGCCAGTTATTCTACTTTAAGGACAGGTCTGTGCAAGACATTAATGATTGATGGGCGATGCCACAAACAGAGGGGCGTTTTTAAGAGCGTTACCTGATTTGCCCACGTCAGAGTGTTTAGGGGTGGGGTCGGGTGAAGGGGATCATTTTCATTGCATGATATATAAACACCCACAAACACACAAGCGCCCACTTTTGTAACGCAGAGACCTCATACTCGTAGTGAGACACCCCGGGTTGCCAAGTTGGCAGAGAACACTGTATTGTTGCCATTGAATCCAGCAAACAAACTGGGTCAGAGATCACAGATTCTAAGCCTCGGCATCCATCTAAAATCTCTATGATTGAGAGCATATTAAAACGCAATTAAATAATTCTCCAATATTGTGAATTTGGACTGCAGTATCCATTTCAACCACTATCTGTCAATATTACATCTTTAATATGTCAATCGTTTAACATGGTTCTCTGATGTTGGTTAATGCTAATATGATATGAAAGTAAACAAATATTTCATATTTTTTTTAGTAAGTTTCATTTGAATGCTTTTATTTTAAATATTGTAATAATTTATTAGCTTTTCAACAACTCCCAATTATTTATCTAAATTATATATGCATGACCCTTTAAAAAACAGCACAGTAAACAAATATATGAGGTTATCGTTTATTCAAAAAGAAACTTTATAGCTTTGTCATAATGGCTGAGAAATGGTTAAAAAACTATGTATTGCAAAAGCTCAGTTTGAAAACATTTCTTTTGTTTGCTATAAACTCAAATTTTACTACAAATGTTACTACTTTTTTTTATTTCAAACTAAAATAATGTGATTGACAGCACAGATGTTTTTTTGTTTTTTTTTAAAGAAAGATAAAACAAAAAAGCATGTTTACAAAAAGCAACCATCTGAAAAATTAAAAATATTTAAAAGAGAAATTCTTGGTCCATACAAAGAGATCACATTAAATGTAAGAAAGCACATGTAAAAGACAATGAGAGCAATAGTGTTACTAACGGCATTTCTTTTTAGCTTTTTAAAATTAAGCTTAAAGTGAGCAAAGCGTGCTAAACAAGTAGTGAACAAGACTCTAAAGTATGTCGCTTTAAAAATGATTAAAAGGACATATAAAGCCCTGTGAATCCTGCAGCATCCAAATATCTCCAGTGTTCAACCACACAAAAATCCTCTAGAATGAGTCCAGACAGGCATGTTAAAACAGTTTTACAAATAAAAGAGTTTAAAAGCATCCCATAAGTATGACACTAGTATTTACAGCAAGCAATTATTAGTCAAGTCTGTGTTGGACTGCATGATTGAACCCTCTAATGCCCTGGACGTTTTACATTTAGTGGCATGAAACGACAAAAAAAAAAAAAAAAAAAAACTTGTTTTTCAAAGCATATATATATGATTAGTACAGATGCAGTCAAGGGCAAAGACTAAAAAAACAAAACAAAAAAACAAGAAAACGGTCCACAAACGATCCTAATCAGCATGAGAAAAACGGTTACAACATGATATCAAGGCGAAACACATAAAACGAGTCACCTCAATGTTCTCATAACCTGCTTTATTTACCGGCTGGATCCAGTGGTTCTGATGCGAGGTAGAAATATGGCGTTTGGTTTAGGTCACGCAAAATGTTTGCTCCGCTACTGAAGAGTTCGAAAGCTAACCGGCGCCGAGTGAGCGAGTCTGTGTTTCTCGAGGTTCTTGAGGATCCTAAAACCCTTCGAGCACAGGTTGCAAACGAAGGGCTTTTCCCCAGTGTGAAAGCGCAGGTGAGCCTTGAGATTGTTTTTGAGACGGAAGCCTTTCCTGCAGTGCGGGCAGACGTGAGGTCTCTCTCCCGTGTGGAAGCGCTCGTGCCTTCGCAAGCTTTTCCGCAGGGCGAATGTCTTTTTACACTTTCTGCACGAATACGGCTTTTCGCCCGTATGAAAGCGCTCGTGGCGCTTTAGGATCTTCTTGCGTTTGAACTTCTTGCCGCAGATCTTGCAGACGTGAGCATGCCCGTGTGAGAGGACGCCCTGCAGGCGCCAAATGCCGTTCCCGCACTCTTTAAAGCAGCACAGCCGACGTCCCGTGTGGACGCGCTGATGGGCTCGCAGGTCTTTGGGTGTAGAGAAGCATTTTTTGCTGGATCCGTTCGCCCTTTGCTCACTTGACAGCATCAGGAGGTTCACGAGTTGCACAGAACACGGCCGTAACAGTTTGCAATCGAAAGGCGTTTGGCTCAGCTGGAAACGCACCTTTTTTGCATTCGCAGCACTGTTACCTGATTCCTGGCTGAGTTCAGTGGCCTCCGCTGGGGTTTTGCTGGATTGAGGAGACTCTGGTGACTTTTCAACGGACAGCGAAGAACTTACTTCCATAAGGCCGAGGTCCCATTGGTTTATACTGTCAGTGGAAAGGTCAACGCTGGGAATGTTATCTAGAACTGAGCTGAACGGATGAGACTCTGGATCTACTATAGAGTGTGAAGAAGGTTCCTCAAGAGCGTCGAGTCCTTGAAGACCTAAAAGACATCAAAAAAGGGAGAAATTTGTTTTCATTCTCTAGTAATTTCACATTAACTGTTTAAGTTTGTTTCATATTTTTGTAAATATTTACTTTTTTTGAGAATCAAGAGTTTATTTCTGGATAGATTAGAAAGAAAAAAAATGCATTTTATATATTCAGCTTATGCATTTCAGGATAGATGGTATGGTTTGTACAGTAAAATATAAAGGATTATGAATCTAGTTTCTTTATACCATTTTCCTGAATTGTCTCTGGTTTCTGTAAGTCTTCTGTCCATGGGGTTTCATGAATTATGCCGTCTCCTCTCCCCACACCAATCCCCTGAAAAACAGTAAACAATATATTATATATATATTAGGGCTGTCAATCGATTAAAAATTTTAATCTAATTAATTACATACTCTGTGATTAATTAATCTAAATTAATCGCATACATAATTTTTGCTGTGAAAGTATTAAATATTTCAATTCAAATGAATCAATACAGGGTTTTTCCTGGGTCAAAAATGGTGGTGACAGACATGGTCATCCACACAAACAGTAAAAAGTGCCCTACCCACGTGATCTGCGAGCCCGATACTGACAATAAAATACCCGTCACTCTCACTGTAATTCTTTCTTGCCCTCTTTGCAAAAAAAAAAAAAAAAGTGATTTTATAGATTTGTAAGAGAAGATGCTTTTTTGCTAAAACTGAAAAGTATTAAAAAGTAGCATTTAGAAGTTATATTAACTAATAATATAATTTTCTACCATATACAGTTGAATGCACCTAGCTAACAACAACTTGCTTTGTTCTGGTTTCACCTCACTCCAGTCTAAACTAACTGATTTTATAGGTAGGCCTAATTTACTACACATTTTCATTTAAATAACCTGAAAATATTGTGGATTATTAAGGCTAATTTTACTAACCACTCTTGCTAAATGGGGTAAGCACACTTATGTTCTCATTTCAGAGTTGTTCGAGTAAATGATTCATTATAGACCGTGTGGACAGATCAGTTGTTGTCATGATTCATTAAAATGAATCTGTTCAAATGAGTCATTAGGTCATGAATTGGACATTAGCGGATGTTGACTGTTATTAGGACATCGCAAAAGATTTGTCAACACAGAAAACACTTCACCACTGGATAGGATTTTCTTTTTGTTTACTGAAAGTGTGGTTTATGTCAGCTGCACGTGCAGGGCGCCTGTCAGAGAAGATGAGGTGACGTTCTTTTGAGCACTATTCACACCCAGAGGTTATTCAGGAAAAACATTCTCGGAATGCGCCTCGTGAAACATGGATTCGGTCTTACGAACTTTTAGCATTGTGTCAGTTGATTTAGATTATTATGTTCGAGGTAGAGAGTGTGAAGACGGTGCTTACTTTGAAGACAGAGAGAGCTCGCGCACACGAGAACGGCTCCAGGTTCAAAAGTCAACACGTTATTTTTTCTCAGATTAATTAATCGAAATAAACGCGTTATTTTGACAGCCCTAATATATATATATTAATAAATTAAATTAATATGAATATAAATTCATATTAACAGGGTTCACCGGTTTGCAAAAGTATGGAATTTGATTTGAGTAATTTCCAGGTCTGGAAAAGTATGGAAAAAAGAAAGCAGAGTATGGAAAATTATTTGCATTTCCAGACTATTGCCTTTTTTTAGTTTTCTATAATAGAAAATTAAGAATTTGTGTTTATTTGATGTTAAGTGATTGTCAAACACGACTGAATGAATTCAAGTTGCACTTTTTCATTATGCAAAAATGCAGGTTATAAGCGTTTTGGGTTTCTTCTCACAATATTAGCACCATATTACAGAGCTTCTAGAAGGACCTTTGCAAAAATAAAAAATATACAGACATTCGCGTGCACATGAGAACCCATTAAACTTCACATATGTGACCCTGAACCAAAAATTGAGATTATAAATCATCTGAAAGCTGAATAAATGTTTTCCATTGATGTATGGTTTGTTAGGATAGGACAATATTTGGTCGAGATACAACTATTTGAAAATCTGGAATCTGAAAGAAAAAAAGAAAAAAATCTAAATATTGAGAAAATCGCCTTTAAGTTGTCCAAATGAAGTCCTTAGCAATGCATATCCACTCACAAAAATACATTGTTGATTTATTTACAGTAGGAAATTTACAAAATATCTTCATGTAACATGATCTTTATTTAATATACTTAATATGTGATTTACTTAATATTTACTTGATTTTTGGCATAAAAGAAAAATCGATAATTTTGACCCATACAATGTATTGTTAGCTGTTGCAAAAAATATACCCGTGTGACTTATGACTGGTTTTGTGGTCCAGGGTCACATATAGGATATCAGCTATTGCGCCATCAGCCCATTTCATGCTGTGATTTCTTGGCATTAAAGCAAGCCTAAGGCCTAGAAATATGACTGCCCTGACGAAAGACAAATTTTGAACACTTTACAGTACCAGTCTCTTTTATAGACCCTTGAATTTAGCAAATAGGACAATGCACACAGCCGTATTGTGCCATCAGCCCATTTTGTGTCATAGTTTCTCCGCTACCACAGAGGATGCATTAAATTGGACGTTAGGCCTTGATATTAGAGGTACTACTCCTGAGGAAAGCCAAATTTTGAGCAAAAAGATCTCTATAAATTCATGTTCATCCATGCTCTCGTTTTCTTCATTGTAAGATGGCAGTGACGCACAAAGGAAATAGGTTATAGTATATATAAAATTAGAAATTGTAAAGCGTAAGCACACAAATTCCTTTGTACTTGTGAATATCTTTATTTTTCACATTGAGAAAATCAATGAATAAACCCCTGAGAAAATAATATTTACAGATGACTATTATATACCAAATATAAAGCTGAAAATGAACCATTTATGTTAAATATGGTCTGAAAAATCTACAGAGAGGTTTGGAAATTTGAGTCTGGAAAAGTATGGAATTTTGAAATGGAAAATGTGTGGGAACCTTGTATTAATATCCATTTGTTCTCTAGGGTTTCCCAAATGAGGGTTAGTCAGGGAACTGCAGGGGTTTTGAGAGTTGATAAAAAGCTAATAATTAATTATACAGTACCTGATATAAAATGAAAATAAATAAATGAGGTTGCAAGATAATTGCAACATAGGATTTGAATTGTTAAATAGCTTGAACTTTGAAAGTGACTACATATATATTACTTTATTTATAATTATAATTATAATTATTTATAATAGGTAACACTTTATTTTAAGGTGACGTAGTCACACTTTACTACATTTACTTACTATAGTCATAACAGTAAATTATGCATAGTTACAAGTAACTAACCCTAAACCAAACCATGCACCTAACTGTAACTCTATAGTAAGTACATGTAATTAATTAATAATACTTTAATAATAATAATAATTAATAATAATAACAATTAATTAATAGTACTTATTTGATGCAACTACATCACCTTAAAATAAAGTCTAACCCATACATATTACTAGATTAACTTGGTGTAAAAAAAAAAAAAATATCCATTTACTTCACAGTACAATTGCAATTTACAACAGTACTATACTTCTGACTTCATTTTTATAATAAAGTTAAAAATAACAATAATACTAAATTTAATTGTGTTCCCCAAAACACTAGTGTGAATGTGGATTGAGACAAAAACAAATAACAAAGAGGATTTCATTAAAATATCTAGTTGTTAGAAATCTAAGAAGAGAAAGTTAAAAATCAGCGCCACCTACAGTTTCTTTGAAGATTGTGCATGGAAGGTCAACCATGCATTGTAAATCCACTGCTTCTGGAGACTCCTTGCAGAGACTTTCAGAGGGAGAAAGCCCCTCCTCTCCTTGGGATTCCTGCAGATAAATCCTGTCTTTCTCAGTGGACACACACAGATCTGAATGGGGTTTAGGGTGGGAGAGAATACAATATCACAATTTAGAAACATGAGAAACCCAGTCTGTGTCAATTACAGTGCTGCTGGTTTTCTTAAAGCACATTATTTGGGATTTTATGAGCACATTGTCCTTTCAAAAATCGTTTAAACTTTTAAGTTTGAAAGAACCAGCGTTCATAAAATCACGTTCATAAAATATTTTGATCAAACGTCACATTCTGATTATTAGTTCTTATTTTATGACAAGTCAAAGGCAAAACAAACTGCACTGCTTGCATGAAAACCAAGCAATGGTCTGCAAAACTCAAACAACTGCAAAGGCGGACTTCAACCCTGAAATTTCAGTCAACACTACTGCTGCAACTACTCTTCAAAGTATGGCAAACCATTTTAACATTTAATCTTTAAAACTAACTAGTATTTATTTATTTGTTACTTGTAATTTTTTAACCAATTCAATAATAAATATGACCTTTTCCATACTATTTATTGATTTAGTCACCATTTCCTCATGTCTTTCACTTTAGAGTACAACATCATCAGATCTCATATAGACTACATAAATATAGACTTCACTGACATAAAATATGGGCTACATAGGAAAACTGCAAGAGAGATATGTTTGGCTTGAATTAACACTGACAAATCAAAATGCATTTACTCTATCTTCATTGCCATATGTTACTTATATTAAGCAAAAAAAAATGCATCCATCCATGAAAAAAAAAAAAAGAATTCATACAACTTCAGGGGAATAACAAAGGCCTTCTGAAGCAAATCGATGCATTTGTGTAAGACAAATATCCTTATTTAAAACTTATAATAACGAGCAAAATAACGAGCTTCCGGCATGACAGCCATACACATTCGACGTAGGTCCAAAAAGCTCAATGACACACAATGACATGACGTACTAAGCGTTATAGCATAGGACATGGTGTACAGCGTCATGACATTGTGTAACTACATTGCTGAACTTAATGCTTTTTGGACGTACGTTGAAAGCGTATGGCTGCCGGAAGCTCGTTATTTTACTTTATAAAGTTTTAAATAGCAAACACATCCATTCGCTTCAGAAGACCTTTATTAAAGATGCAATATGTAATATTTTCTGTCCGCTAGAGGTTGCTAGAGGCCTATTCAAAACAAAGGGGTAGCTTGATGCCAAGTTTGAGCGTGGAATCTTGGGACATGTGGTCTTCACTTCACAGCTGGTGGAAATAATCGGGATTGGACTCGGGAAGAAATCATGTTCATGGATGCGATTATTAATGTTACTGTAGTATGAAGCAGAGCAGGAGCGAGTGTTGTGGAGCTGAACGAGGAGCTGGAGCGATTGCTCAACACACGCCTCACGAGCAGCGGGACTTTTATTATGACACAGTCGCCGGCGCCGCTTCCGCTTTTCCGGTCATGAGTATGAGGTAACGCAGCTCTGTTTATCATATTAGATACATTCGAGTGTGTTGAAAATGATGTTATAACGTTACTCTGAGCGTTCACTCAGCGGCTGCTGTGAGACACTGTTACACACTGCAGTAAGATAGATTGATTTTACAATATCATATTAAATATTGGATGTCTTGTGATGATAAATGGCATGCAATTAATTTTAAAATGTATGATGGAGAAAAATCTGTATTTGCATTACTAAAAATAAAGCTGCATCTGATTATGCTATATTAGCTACTTCACAAAATAGTGTTTTTCTCTGAGGCATGGTAAAGCATGGTACTCGCGGAAAATCAAGAAAATTAGATTTAAACAATAAGACTAAACGTGTTGAGCTATATAACAACAATTAGTTTTCTGTCTATAAATATATCAAAACAGTTGTTCCCTTGTCTATTAAAATGTGTTATATATTAAAGCGTCTTTGGTGTTTCCATGTTTTCTACAAAATAAAACAGAAACTGAGGGTAACGCGGGTATGATGCAATTGATAGACGATGACTCACACGTCCCGGAGCCTTGGTTAAAATTGCAATTTTCTCACGATTTACAAATAGTTGGAAACATTCGGGTGAACAAGATATATAATGCTGGCCTAGTGGTTTTTGGATATTTTACTGCAAAATTCTTACATATTGCACCTTTAACACCTTGGAGTAGTATGGATATTTTTTTTTTTTTTTTAATGGATGTATGCATTTTTTTTTTTTTTGTCTTCAAAATCTGGGCAACCATTCTCAACCATCATAAACCTTGGAGGACTAAGGATATTTTTAAATATATCTCCGATTGTGTTTGTCTTAAAGAAGATAATCATATGCACCTAGGATGGCTTGAGGGTGAATAAATCATGGGATCATTTTTGGGTGAACTTTCCTTTTAACTAAATACTAAACAGTGGAATAGAGACTGATAGCAAAGGAAGATGAACAGTACATGACTTTAATTAACATTAAATAGAAAAAGAGCCACAATATACTAGAGACTCTAAGCATAAAACGCTAGTTCATTTTAAGCAATGTATATTAAAATGGCTTGCCATATACGATAGAGCCTTCTTCCGGTTTACTCCTGTTGAATTCAACAAATGTGGAAGTAAAGCTACATGCACAGCTAGAGAAGTGGCTGTTGTTTACACAAACACATACCCTGATGGTCGGACAGCAGTGTCTCTCCCACTTGCACACCGACGCTACAAACCATCTTGTTCGAGAGATTAGTCAATGCACTTTCCATATGAGCCCTGATGTCAGGGAGATCTTCCGTGATCTGAGCTTCTCTGTCGACCGTGCAGCCATGGGATTCCAGTGCGCGTCCTTCGAAAACTTTCGTTATCTCCACGACGGCCACCTTCAGTAACACCTCCATGACGGCCGCCACCTCTGCTTGAAACCTGGACACGGACTGCGACATTTTGCTCTCGGTCTGAACATGCACAATATTATTATGATGCATAAACAAGCGGATCGGTCGTGTAGTCGTTTGTGGTCATAGCCACATGGCTAAGATGGAAGTGATGGGCGTGTCTGCTGACATTCCACGATGACGTATGCACGTACTAAACACTGGTGGCGGCAAATCCTGACGTCGCTTTTATGTGGGAATATTGCAAAAAAAATGTTTTGTTGAAATGCATGTTGAAACACCATTTTGGTGCACTGAATACTATGATGTGCTGGGAAAATTACCTGTAGAAAATTACCTGACGAATTACCTGTAGAAAATAGCCTGTAGCCTATGAAAAACACTAGAATGCACCGGGTTTTCGGCTCAGAAAGTACCAAACAGAAATGTATTCAATGTAAAGAACAATAACAAGCTGTGGAAAGCACCAAAATGACTATTAAAAATATGTTTTTTAAAAAATAGAATGGTTGGGGATCCGCCACCATTATAAATAAAAATAAGGAGGATTCATCAACAATGGTGGAGCTAAAAGAAAAGATAGCTAGAGGAATCCCTATCATTGGATCTGTAATGATAAGAAAAACATATAAAACATGCTGTTTCGCGCTGTATAGATCAGATGTGGAGCTGGCAATAAAGATTATCTTCTGAAGACCTGGAACTTCTGACTCTGAGAGCTTTCTTTAAAGGATTAGTTCACTTTCAAATTAAAATTTCCTGATAATTTACTCACCCCCATGTGCTCCTAGATGTTCATGTCTTTCTTTCTTCAGTCGAAAAGAAATTAAGGTTTTTGATGAAAACATTCCAGGATTATTCTCCTTATAGTGGACTTCAATGGAGCCCAAATGGTTGAAGGTCAAAATTACACAGGTCAAAGTTTGAACTAAATTGTCATAGACAATATGCTAGTGCAAGTATATAACATTTAGTTCAAACTTTGACCTGAGGAGGGCAGTAATACACGTAGAAGTGTCTACACTGCTGGAATTCTAATAGAGAAGAAGAAGAGAGCTAGTTCAAGATGAGCATTTATTGTTAAAATGTATATAATTATTAGAAAATGGATCGTTTCGCTAGATAAGACCCTTATTCCTCGTCTGGAATCGTTTAAAGCCCTTTGAAGCTGCAGTGAAACTGTAATTTTGACCTTCAACCGTTTGGGCTTAATTTATTTTCGACTGAAGAAAGAAAGACATGAACATCTTGGATGACATGGGGGTGAGTAAATTATCAGGAAAATTTAATTTGAAAGTGAACTAATCCTTTAAGAAGACATCAGAAACAACTTAGGACACTGCAGACTGGCCACAACAGTTGCCAGAATGATAATAAACAAGCCAATTAATTAAGCCTCTATCATTTGAGTTTAGTTTAGTTTAAATAAATGGCACATTTCATGGATGTCCTGTTAATAATTAAAAACCATTAGAGCCACATATCCCATGTTTTTGTTGTAAGACCTATTATAAAGTTTTGATAAACAGGTATATTTCATTATATATAGATAAAACTAAACACATTAAATGTGTGTACACCATATCAGAGGTGTTGATCTTCCAGACTATCCACCAATTAAAGTCATACACCGACATCATTATTTTATATGCAAAACACATACATAAAATGTATACATCACAATATGTTGATTTGATATTCAGTGAAACTAAATTAACTTATTTAATTACAAAATTAATATTTTAATTGCATATTTTGTCTTTTTTTTATGTTTATATAAAAATGGCAAAATTGCATGAATCAGGGATTTAATATTGCGATGAAACGGAAGTAGCAACATGTTTTCTTTGTGATGTATACATAAATGTGTAATGGACTATTTAAAAAGGAAAAATTTAGGGATGCTATTGGATTTTAAAGGGAATTGCACCTATGGAGGCAGATAAACGCAAGCTTGCAGAGGTGGGGTTTAAGCGGACTAAATGATTGGAGAAGTCCTGCATGTGTCACTATAGTGAAGTTTTCACCCGAAGATCCAGTTATGACATTTTGTTTAAACATTACAAAAAAAAAAAAACACTGATCAGGCATAACATTATGATCACTGAGAGGTGAAGTAAATAACACTGATTATCTCTTCATCACGGCACCTGTTAGTGGGTGGGATATATATGGATTTTTAAGGATTTGAGCGAGTTTGACAAGGGCCAGATTGTGATGGCTAGACGACTGGATCAGATCATCTCCAAAACTGCAGCTCTTGTGGGGTGTTCCCGGTCTGCAGTGGTCAGTATCTATCAAAAGTGCCTTCAGGGCAGCAAAAGGGGGACCAACACAATATTAGGAAGGTGGTCATAATGTTATGCCTGATCGGTGTATATTGTACCCTATTTGTGGAAAGTGCCACATTTGAACCAGGAAAGCAATGAAAGACAGAACATCACATTTGCGATTTCTATGCGAGATAGTAAACCCTTGTGACCGCAACCTTGCACCAGAACTATCATTTGGTATATGAACATCTGTCTCCTCACATGACACTACATGGTACAGAGAAGACAATTACAGTGCCCTGTGCTGAATATATAAAGAAAACATCAGATGAAAAATCATATAAAAATGTACATCACTTTATTCCAATCTGTTTTTTATTTTAAGACTTAAGAGTAAAACCAAGTTGTCTTCGTTAAAAAAAAATAAAATATCAATGTTTCTTTTTCAGTAGAAAACGTTTGTGATTTACTGCACTTTTTAGACACAGAAGGAAGGCTGGACAATCCCTTCTCCGGCTAACGTCACATAAGGTCACATCCTGTCTTAACAAAGAAAGAAGGTATGACTAATGACCTTGAGGAAAAGCCTGCTTAGCACCTTTAGGTCCTATCACAGTGGGACAAACAATCCATCCACATATTAGTACAAATAAACATTGAGACAATAACAACAAATTCAACAGATGGATGTACACTTAAAATAATCTTGCTGCTCCCTCTGACGATCTTACATATTTTTGGTTACATTTTTTATGCTTGAAAGTCAGGTCCTTTCCCAAATGTATTATTTTACCGGCCAATTACAGTATGTCCTTATGATTGAAAGAAATGGATGGCAATTAACTGAAGCAATATTGCTAATTGTTTTGGTTTTATAAGTGATGTCAACATTTGGAAGTGATATCTGAAGGTCTAAGAGAGAGCATGGTCTTTGAATTAAACATCGGGTCAATGGGAGATAGAATGATGAGTGCATTCCTAGATATGGTGGAACAAGGTGACAGTTAAATGATGACATTTTTAACCTCGTGATTTCCGACAAAAAATGTTAAAGGAATTTTATAACGTTGATGATTCAGACAGTCGCAGTTAGACAGACTTTAGTTTGGACAATACATAGCATATAAGATGTTAAAAGTTTAATCATCGTCGTCATCGTCGTCGTCATCATCGTCGTCGTCATCGTCATCATCATCGTCGTCATCGTCGTCGTCATCATCGTCGTCGTCATCATCGTCATCGTCATCGTCATCATCATCGTCGTCATCATCGTCGTCATCATCGTCGTCGTCATCGTCGTCATCATCGTCATCATCATCATCGTCGTCGTCGTCATCGTCGTCGTCGTCATCGTCGTCGTCATCATCGTCGTCGTTGTCGTCATCATCGTCATCATCATCGTCGTCGTCATCGTCATCATCGTCGTCGTCATCATCGTCGTCATCGTCATCATCGTCGTCATCATCGTCGTCGTCATCATCATCATCGTCATCAGGATCGATTTTGTTCGATAGCACATCCTCCAGCCAATCCTCCAGCTCATCAGCTGTTGGCATGTCATCATCATCATCCATATCAAACCAGATACTTTCAGCCTGCAGAAGATACGACAGCTCAGTTTGGGTCTCGATGGACACAACATACAACAACTGAAATCCTACAGTGAGAAACTTACATCATCAACCTCCACTACACCAATCTGAGGTGAGGACAGGTCAATGTCGAAGGTCTTCTCCCAATAGGGGACAAGCTGCAAGCCACAGAGACATCCTTAAGCTTTGGTGTCCACTTTCACAACAAGGATTATATTTGGAATATCCAATGACTATGCATTTCTTAGTGCAATAAAAGCCATAGGGTTACCAGAGGGAAGTCATCGGGGTCGATCCAGACGATGCTCAGGTCAGGATTGTCGGTGTTATCCTCTGCCACTTCCTTCACGATTTCAAGGAATTCAAAGCCATCTGAAAGAAGCCCAAGAAAATGTCAGAAAACATTCAAGTGAGGAATGACGTTTTAAAATGACAATATAAGCGGCGTAATAAAAAGATCTCATACCTGGGTCACCCTCCTCAGCAAAAGCAATGATATGCTCACCATCAAGAGCATCCTCCTGTCAGAACATGATGGTTACAGTACATGAAGGGAAAGATCTAGTGCTTTTCTGATAGTATCAAAATAGTGTACGAACTACTACAGATCATGAGATCACATCTTGGAATACCTTATTAATATCCTTGCTTTGATTTATAATGTGATTTACTGTACATTAGTTTCATCATGTCTAGGTTTCTGATTACATGTGTAAATAGCAGTGCTTGCAAGGCAGCAGTTTTAGGCTTTGCTGAATGATATGGACCCTTTTCACAGACTGCGATGATGCATTTCTGCATGAATTAACTTCATAAATCTAGCTTTTTAATTTTTTTTAAAGCTACACCATGTAACTTGGTCCTCTAGCAGTTAAAAATTAAACTGTATATGTCATGCGGAAGATTTTATTTTGTTGCTGTTCAAAGCAACCAGTGGATACAGAGCAGATGGACAAATAAAAAACATTTTTTTGTTGTTGTTGTTATTTTAACAACTGGCGATTTTTATGAGGTGTGCCGTTTTGAATGGTCAGTTTTTCTCATTCATTCTGAAAACCGACCTTCAGCTTCACGATTCCCATGATACACATGGGCGAATGATGTACGTATGCAATTTGCCTTGAAATCTGCCCAAACTGCTCTTAAATATAAATCATTATCATCATTATCAAAGTGTATTTGGTTAAAGATACGGTTAGGAAGGATCATTTTTTGCATTTACATTAATACATTTCTTACATTAATACAATTTTGTATTTTTTTTAATCAAAAAAGGTACATAGTCTAGCTATTATTTACATTTATTTACATTTGTATCACTATACTTTTCATTACATACTTTGAATCAGGGCCTAAATCTAACTTTTTGCCACACCTGCCAATGACCAGTGACTATATTATATATATATATTTACCAGCCATGAAACAGATTAATCCTTATTAAAGTTACAAAAGTTATGTAGTCAAGAACAGTGAGTGATTTTTCTTTGTCTTTTGCTGTTTTATTATCATTAAAAACAAAGACAGCAGCAGGAATATTAGGCTGCTGTCACTTTAAGAGCGAATGCACTGATCCAATATACTGATAAACGAGTTTCTTTCTCAACTGTTTACGCTTACTTAAAACATAACTGACTATGTATACTTGCCAAGACAGACATTTTGACATAATTTTGTTTGAATATGTCTATTCAAGCGCAAGAAGACGTGAAAGAGAGCACAATTCAGTATCGCGTGCTGTCTAAGATGCAGATTTCTGGGCGTGCTTCGGATGTTTTTATGGGTAACGAATTCAGTTCTCTTTCACGTCTTGCACTTGAATACTTAAATTTGCAAGACACTTTTGTGATGATGCAGCACTGGCTCGTCAACTGTCCTGAGCATCGTTCACGTTCATATTCACAAAAATATTACCGGCCGACTGGCGATTGACGCTGTTTCATATACTCGCCAAAACTGATTTTTACTCGCATTTGGCGCTTGGCGAGTGAAATTTTAACCCCTGCTTTGAATTATAGAGGTCTAAATCAAGGAGGTCTGTAATACCTGGAGAGAGCTATCCATTAGCATTCCCATTCATCTCAATGGCAGAGTGAAATTATCTACAAGATGAACTTTGAAAAGAGTCTGTTCGAGCTGAATTTATTGTAGCAAACTGTCAAAAAAGAAGAAAAATAGAATGTTTCAGCAATATCAAGCGTTGCCTTGCAAGCACCGTAAAAACGACTGTTTCACTGACACAGCTTCAGCTTACCCAGATCTCATACATGTTGTGCGGCTGCATTTTCCTCAGTGTTGGCCTGCGGAGACATTTTCATTAACGTTCACTGTTGATTTCATTTCTCAATTTAAAGCACTTTTCACATCAGTCAACACACCTGTCATTGTCCTCGATGAATTCAACAAGTTCTTTCTCGCTGTAGGGTTTACCAGGGATGACGACGGGTTCGTCCATGAAGGGCTCATAGAAGTCCACCTCATTCAACTTCAATCCTAGTTTTGTAGCAACCTGCAAACAGGCATTGCAATGGTAAGTTTTTTACTTCAGAGTAAATTGACATGTATAGAAATAAAGGAGCAGCTTTTGAAAATGAATCATGCTGATTTACTTTTAATTTCAATACAAATATTGTTATACACTACAGCTACAATCATCTTTAAGCACTGTGGACGCCCATAAAATATTAAAAAAGTTGTTGGAATACATTACCTAAAATGAGTAATCTAGATTACATTACTAATTACAATTTTTGTTATGTAATTTGGAATCAGTAACCGACTACAATTAATCTACCCAGGACTGATTGTAGATACAACTAAAAATCACAGAGAAAGTCCAGTCTAATTGGTCAAACTAGGGATGTGTAAATTACGATTAGTTACCTTTGGACTAAAGGTGGCAAAGAACTTGATGTGTGGATGAAACTCCTCTGCTGCGTCCTCATATTCTTGGTAGTCTAAAATCACAAGACCACAGGTGAACTTCTCAAAACAGTTGATTTATTTCAATTTCGTGGAAAAAATTGTAAAACAATGTATTTCCATTTGGATACGTACGGTCAGATTTCTCACTCTTGAAGAAGCCCACCAGCTTGATATCCTCCTCAATATTATGGAAACCTTTCAACTCACGCACATTGCTAATGATCTCAACTGGATCCTCGATGACCTGGGAAAAGAGTCAATCAGAAAAGACAGTAAGACATGGGTAAGAAGGAGAACAATGGGGGGGAAAGGAAGGAGCAGGAAGTAAACTGAAAATGTGAGAGATTATTTTTCACGCACATCATAGAGGAACTCCACCAGTGTGTCCGCAGCAAGCTCTCCATCGTACTCAATGACCTCATCCTCAAAGAAGATATAGATACTGTCAGCCTCTTCTAGACCTGAGGAGGACAGAGATGGAAATGAACCTGGGTTTGAGAAATGTCCACCAGAGGTCATAGTTGTTCTTCTGCTGACATGCTAAAGTTTGACAAAAAATCTATACAAAAGGCATCAAAATAAAGCCTGAAAGAGCAAAAACCAATTTTGTGGATTTCCACAAGAAAACACACAGATCAGATCCAATTACACTTTCATGTCTAGTGCTGTCAAATGATTAATCACATGATTTTTATTGAAAAATGTACAAATATTATACGCTGATGAGGCATAACATTATGACCACCTTCCTAATATTGTGTTGCAGCCAAAATAGTCCTGACCCATCGAGGCATGGACTCCTCTAGACCCCTGAAGGTGTGCTGTGGTATCTGCACCAGCAGATCCTTTAAGTCCTGTAAGTTGCGAGTTGGGACCTCCATGGATCAGACTTGTTTGTTCAGCACATCCCACAGATGCTCGATTGGATTGAGATCTGGGGAATTTGGAGGCCAAGTCAACACCTCAAACTCGTTGTTGTGCTCCTCAAACTATTCCTGAACCATTTCTGCTTTGTGGCAGGAGCATTATCCTGCTGAAAGAGGCCACAGCCATCAGGGAATACTGTTTCAATGAAAGGCTGTACATGGTCTCAACAATGCTTAGGTAGGTGGTACGTGTCAAAGTAACGTCCACATGGATGGCAGGACCCAAGGTTTCC
The DNA here is from genome assembly GCF_018812025.1 of Megalobrama amblycephala. Lineage (NCBI taxonomy): Eukaryota > Metazoa > Chordata > Actinopteri > Cypriniformes > Xenocyprididae > Megalobrama > Megalobrama amblycephala. The sequence goes on along the minus strand of NC_063060.1, from coordinate 41,689,308 downwards.
CAGCAGAACATTGCCCAATGCATCACACTGCCTCCGCCGGCTTGCCTTCTTCCCATAGTGCATCCTGGTGCCATGTGTTCCCCAGGTAAGAGACGCACACGCACCCGGCCATCCACGTGATGTAAAAGAAAACGTGATTCATCAGACCAGGCCACCTTCTTCCACTGTTGGCTCTTTCGGCGGTGGACAGGGGTCAGCATGGGCACCCTGACTGGTCTGCAGCTATGCAGCTCCATACGCAACAAACTGTGATGCTCTGTGTATTCTGACACCTTTCTATCAGAACCAGCATTAACTTCTTGAGCAGTTTGAGCTACAGTAGCTTGTCTGTTGGATCGGACCACACGGGCCAGCCTTCGCTCCCACGTGCATCAATGAGCCTCGGCCGCCCATGACCCTGTCGCCGGTTCACCACTGTTCCTTCCTTGGAGCACTTTTGATAGATACTGACCACTGCAGACCGGGAACACCTCACAAGAGCTGCAGTTTTGGAGATGCTCTGACCCAGTCTTCTAGCCATCACAATTTGGTCCCTGTCAAACTCGCTCAAATCCTTACGCTTGCCCATTTTTCCTGCTTCTAACATCAACTTTGAGGACAAAATGTTCACTTGCTGCCTAATATATCCCACCCACTAACAGGTGCCGTGATGAAGAGATAATCAGTGTTATTCACTTCACCTATCAGTGCTCATAATGTTATGCTTGATCGGTGTATTATGTACAGCATGTCACATGACAAGAGTGTTTTTTGAAGATACTTACCTAGTTTCTTGGCAACAGCTTTGTCTGTCTTCTCATCAAGTAGGCCAATTCCGATGTCCTCGTCGTCAAGATCCTCCAGGACTTGTGCAGCAAGCTGTGTAACAACAACAAAAAAAAAAAAATTAATGTCCTTCAGCTTCTTCAAACAGCATGTGTGATTTGGTTGAGATGTTTAAAAGCATGTTAGTGGTCCCCCTAAAAACTGTGTTGAGAGTTCCTGTGGAAACACTAAGGTAAGGTGGCTTCTTGTTTTAATCTTACTCAGGGATGGCATTTTGTCAGCCCAAACATTATGTATTTATTATCAAACTGAGAGCTGGTTTTGGTAGCTAAGTACAAACACACTCTGTTGGACAAGGACAGCACATTTGTTTTCGGACTGCACAGATATTTCAGGCTCTGCTGTAAGAACTGTAGTTAGTTTCTTCCACAGTCTTACATCCATAAAAGCCATCATCAGGAGCGCTGCCCCTGCACTTTCTAAATCGGTGTGAAACTTGACCCCGTATGATGGACAGCTGTCTCCACCAATCGCAGAGCTACATGTGCCTGCTGAGCCGGAGTAACAGGGTGCTGGGGTGGTGACAGGTGCACAAAACCATTTCTCCAAACATCTGAAACAAATGAAATAAATGCCCTTGCATTCCTATTCAAACAGACACACCATCTTCATTTTGAGCATTTTTGTCCATGTTGCTCTAAAATAGTTTAAATAATTTAATAGTGTATATGTAGAATAGGATATATCACTAACTTCCAAAAGGAGAAACAATGCAATCTCCATGCAATAACTATACATTGGGACCGAAGCTTTTAAACTTCAAAAATGATGCAAAATTGGCATAAGCATATCCTAAACATGTTTCATGTGACATGCACACTGTATTTGAGGTCTTTTGATGTCATTCTGATGTCATCATAGCTTTTCATGAAAAACAGACTGAACTTTAATTGGTTTTTCACTGATAATTTTCCCCTCCAGTGAGCTGTTGATGCATACCTAGCTAATGAATATATGTTCTAAGAACATTTCTCTAATGTTCCCATTACATTATGAAATTATAATTTCTAAAAGTTCTCTGCACATTCGAAATGTCCAGTTTTTCAAATGTTTTAAATCTTTTTTTTTTTTTTATGCAAGTCTTAAGGGAACATCCATTTTATAATTTTACAACAAAATATGGGAACATTACTCAGAAACATTTAAAAAACATTACATGACATCCAACTAAAAGGTTTTAGAAAAAAAACACTTTATGAACAATGTATAAATAACATTTTTGTGGTAAGATTTTGAGAACATTTTTAAAGACCCAACGTTCTAATATTAATGTTATTGGGAGAATGTTCATAACTTTGAGAGAACCTTGCCACAATATTAGCCAAAGTTCTGAGAACGTTACAAACGTGGATATCTAAGCGTACATATCTCATTCAACTACTTCAGATGTCAATACATCCACCATTTCTGCTGAACAGTCAATATTTCAGATGCCGCTCATCACTCACACTAACAATATAAGCAATAGTCTTTTTTATTTACCACATGCAAAATTATCAAACATTAATGACGAACTAAATCCTTTGAAAATAGATCTTCTAAAGACTATTATTGCAGATATAAATATTCTTAGGTATAAATAACTAGGGTGAAGATGCAAAGTCAACTTGCTCTTGAGTGTTCACAGACTGGCTTTGACCGTTCCAATATGGAGGACAGCAGTGCACCTTATGCAATATCTATGTGTTAACTACTGTGACCAAATCAAGTGAGTAAATGAATCAGAACGAATCCTTCAGATCAACTGAATCATTGAAGAGATCTGTCTCAAAATAATGATTCATGAATCACAAATGGCTAACATGCCAGTGAGATCTTTTTTGAATAATGAATTACATTTTCAGTCTGAGACTTGAAATTTGGTGCATGGGTTTTATGGACTGCATTTATATTATTTTTAGGACTTTTTATCATTTTTGAAGCTTGAAAGCTTCAGTTCTCATTCTTTAATTGCACAGAAAAAAAGATCATAGTAAATGGATTTTTATCCTTTCAAGTTCCACAGAAGAAGAAAAAAAGAACCACGCAGATTTGGAGCAACTTGTGGGTGCGTAAACAAAATTTTAATTTTGGGGTGATGTTGCAGGCCCATAAATCCAATTTTTAAAAATGTTTCTGTCTAAATTCTGAAATATTTTTTTGAGAAAGAAAGAACATTTTTTTCAGTGTTCTATTAATTTGTTTAAATTATTTGTCCGAGAATTTTATGCAAGTTCTTCCAGCTTGTCTCTGTAATATTAGCAGCAATATTTGAGTGATAACTCTTCTCTTTGTTAATGTGCTCGATAATAGAATAATGTCCTTACAACGATCTCAAGGTTTTCCAATCAGTTTAGTCCAATGCATCAGTGCAACATATTAGCATTAAAGGGGGTAAATAGGTCTGTTAAATGAACCTTAGGCTAAACTCAGCTAAAGGCCGAATAGACCACGGCTATATAAGGTGACCCACAAAAAGCCATGAGTCAACAAGAGAAGATTTTTGCAATGAAGCAGAGATACAGTTTGCTCATCACAAATCAGACATTTAATCATAAACACAGCCATGGGGTAACGTGCCTTTCTTTTTCCTCTTTATATGCCTCCATCTCTTCCAATCATATCTTTCCAATTCAGTATATAATTATCAATTCATAAATAACCACTAAATCTAAACATGGCCTCCTAAGAACAGAATTGAGAACAAACTCTATAACTGAGTCCTCTCAGAGTATTTATTAGCCAGCATAAATATTTGTTGTTTTATTAAGGAAATATAACCAGAGCACCCTAGGCCGGGTTGATGTAAATGAGAGCATACAAGTGTTTCTATAAGGGCAGAAAGCAGATCTTCAGTTATGAAGCATCACAGCGGCCTGTGCCACACAAACAGCTATGACAGCAGAGGCGTCTATAATTAGAGCTGCTGCAGAGACCAACCGGGACTATTTTGGCGAGGTGGTGGTGACGTTCAGGTTCCTGGGATCCGCTGACAGGTACAGTACTGCGCCCAACACTCAGTACTCTCAGCCGACACTGCAGATTTCATGCTAGGACCTCCAGAGCTCACGCAGCACTCAAGCTGTTAGTGTAACTCACGTAACAGTACAACAGCGCTGGACTACTGTGTATTCAGGAGCAAAGCCACATACAAAAAGTGCACAGGGTGCGTCTCAATTAGCTCAGTAGTCAGGGCACTGATTAGGGCGTCGGCCATTTTAAGGGCTGTCTCAACTGCAAAATCCACCCAGTGCACTGAAACTTTCACCGCCACAATCCACTATGTCTTCTTAAAGGGACAGTTCACCCAAAAATGAAAATTCTGTCATCATTTACTCATCCTCAAGTTGTTCCAAACTTGTATGAATTTCTTTCTTTCTTCTTTCATTTAAAAAATGTGGGTAGCCAAACATTTCCGTATAGACCTCCATAGTATAGAAAAAAGTGGATGGATCAATGGGGTCCATTGACTGTTTGGTTACAGACATTCTTAAAAATATCTTCTTTTGTGTTCGGCAGAAGAGAGACAGATTTGGAACAAGTTTTTTGGAACATTTTTGGGTGAACTATCCCTTTAACTAAAGTTCTGAAGTGTGAAACATAAATAGCGTGAGCCAACTCAACTCAAAAACCAACCGTAATTTAATTATATTTCATCATAAACATACGTTGTTAAACAGGTACATATTCTAGCTAACATTTATAATTAATTTACGACTAAAATGTTTTACATGCAACAATCAAAGTATTTATTAATGTGCTTTATATAACATAACACACATGCATTGTGGTGATCTAGCGAATGAGCTTTGGAGATTAATATTTTGCAAATAAAGTGGTAAATTATTTTGCTTGCATCGCTTCATAAGATTGAGATTAAACCACTGGAGTCACTTGGATTACTTTAATGATTTCTTTACTATCTTTCTGGGGCTTGAAAGTGATAGTTGCGTAGACTGTCAATGGAGGAACAGAAATCTCAGATTTCATCAAAAATATCCTTATTTGTGTTCTGAAGATGAACGAAGGTCTTACATATGGAAGAGGATTAATAATTTAAAAAAAACAACAACTCGAGATTAAAGTTGTTAAATTATGAGAAAAAACTCATTAAATTTCGAGAAAAAGGTCGAGATAAAATGTTGAGAATAAACTTATTAAATTACGAGAAAAAAGTTGTTAAATTATGAGAACAAATTCGTTAAAATATGAGAAAAAAGTCGTTAAATTTCAAGAAAAAAGTTGAGATAATGTTGAGAATAAAGTCATTAAATTATGAGAAAAAAGTTGTTAAATTACGAGAACAAATTCGTTAAATTATGAGAACAAATTCGTTAAAATATGAGAAAAAAGTCGTTAAATTACCAGAACAAATTCGTTAAATTATGAGAACAAATTCATTAAATTACGAGAATTTGTTCTCGTAATTTAACGACTTTTTTCTCATAATTTAACGAGTTTATTCTCAACATTTTATCTCAACTTTTTTCTCGAAATTTAACGACTTTTTTCTCATAATTTAACGAATTTGTTCTCGTAATTTAATGACTTTTTTCTCGTAATTTAATGACTTTATTCTCAACATTTTATCTCAACCTTTTTCTCGAAATTTAAAACAATTTTTCTCGTAATTTAACGAGTTTATTCTCAACATTTTATTTCAACTTTTTTCTTGAAATGTAACTATTTTTTTCTCGTAATTTAATGAGTTTATTCTCAACATTTTATTTTGACTTTTTTCTCGAAATTTAACGAGTTTTTTCTCAAAATTTAACAACTTTAATCTCGAGATGGTTTTTTTTTTATTATCACTTGGCCCTAATCCTCTTCCGTACTTACAGGTGTGGAACGACATGATGGTGAGTAATTAATGATAGAATTTTCATTTTTGGGTGAACTAACCCTTTAAAGTAATTGCTTAAATTACAAGAAAGAATGCGAATGCGCAGGCGCGTAATCCTTCGTTAGTCATTTTCGTGGATCCGTGTGAACGGGATAGTTTTGATAACGCTGTCATCTGTACAAAGACAAAACTTTTCCATTTTTAGTACATCGTGTAAATGTACCCTTAACCTACAATTAAAATGAAAACTGAAAAATAAAAATAACGCTAATTCATTTTAAATATTAATATAATATAATAGCATCAGACTGTCCCCCAAAAAAATGTTTAATGTTCATTTAAATGCAATGTGTGGACCTTTTACACCATTTCTCCTATTTCTATTTAGCAAAACTCTTTTTTTACATTTTTTTTTTTATTAAAGGCTACACCCACCCCCACCCCTAAACCTACCCTTAGTGATTTATAGTGCATACACACTTTATGAGCACATGTGGTCCCTGGGATTGAACCCATGATCACATGATTGTATATTGTTATATATTGCATTGATCTGCCAATTGAGCTACGCGAAACCCGAAATATGACACAGATAAAAGGGAACAATGCATTAAAATGAAAGTGCCCTGTTGTCGACAGGGGTGCAACTTTAGCAAACGCTCCTATGGGTCGTATTTCAGGGAAGTGACAAGCGACCTATATAGGCGTATTGGATGGAGAACATGTTGTACCTTTCAGATAAACATACTACTTGTGATGTGGACAATGCCACAGGCAATCCCAATCAAGCACACTAGAAAACTTCAGCATCTTCTCAGCAGGCAGAACCACCCCGTGTGGTCAAAAGGTTACACCATCGTTTAGCCATGCTGTCACCTGGATTCAACAGTGCTCAGATGTTATTAAAAACTTTGTGTGCAGGTCTCAGTGCAATCTATTGTGTTTGTTGAGTGGGATTAGTTTAAATGAGCGAATGTAAGTACTTCTAAGGCTAAATCTCAGTCTAAATGCTGACAGATTTCTGTTGGACATTGTGTTTTGGGAGAAGGGCAAGAACAGACTATCCCCTGACCTTTTAATTTTCACCAAAAAAGTGGTGTTTATAATGATAATAATTATTATTTATTTGATAAAATTTATGTCTAAAAGTAGTAATGTGTGGTAAAGACAGTAAGGCTCAATACACATTGGGACACTGATGGTGACATGACAACATCCTCATTGTACAACGTAACTACTGGTATTTCAACAGCAGAACTGATATTGTTCATTTAATTGTTGACGCGAGACCAGACGTTGCGTGAAGTACGCACATTGGAGATTAAAGGGTTAGTTCACCCAAAAATGAAAATTTGTCATTAATTACTCAGCCTTATGTCGTTCCACACCCATAAGACCTTCGTTCATCTTCAGAACACAAATTAAGATATTTTTGATGAAATCCGATTGCTCAGTGTGGCCTCACTGAGAAAGATAATTAACACTTTCAATGCCCAGAAAAGTACTAAAGACGTATTTAAAACAGTTCATGTGACTACAGTGGTTCAACCTTAATTTTATAAAGTGACAAGAATACTTTTTGTGCACCAAAATAAACAAAATAACGACTTTATTCAACAATATCTAGTGATGGGCGATTTCAAAACACTGCTTCATGATTCTTCTAAGCTTTACGAATCTTTTGTTTCGAATCAGTGGTTCGGAGCGTGTATCAAACTGCCAAAGTCACGCCCCCCAGTGGTGAACCATTGAAATTTCGAAACACTTGAGGCAGGAACACACCAAGCCGACGGTCAGTCGTCGGGCAGTTTTTGCTCGTCGGCCGACTACGTTTTCTCAGTGTGTTCTGCACCGTTGGCTGAAGTTGGTCCACGACGGCTTTTTTTCGTCCGATTCGAAATGTTGAATTGGCGTTGGTGCTCATCGGTCCGTCGGCCATCTGATCATTCTGATTGGTTGTTCAACTACTGCCACCTGCTGGTACGGAAAGGCATTTCATCTTACGCAGGCGCAGAACGGACGTGCTACTTGGCCGTTGACTGTCGAGCGTCGGTTTGGTGTGTCAGGGCAACTTTGGACACAGACGCTGCTGACGTGAGCAAACCCTGCAGTCTTCTTTCATCGCCACTAGTTCGTCAGAGTCGGCTTGGTGTGTTCTGGGCTTTATGACTTAACGAAGCCTCGTTTACTGAAATCACGTGATACACGCTCTGAACCACTGATTTTTGAGCTTCGAAGCTTCATGAAGCAGTGTTTTGAAATCGCCCATCACTAGATATTGTTGAATAAAGTTGTTATTTTGTTTTTTTGGCGCACAAAAAGTATTCTCGTCGCTTCATAACATTAATGTTGAACCACTGTAGTCACATGAACTGTTTTAAATATGTCTTTAGTAGCTTTCTGGGCATCTGATTTGCTGTCAATGCAGGCCTCACTGAGCCATCGGATTTCATCAAAAATATCTTAATTTGTGTTCAGAAGATGAACGAAGATCTTACAGGTGTGGAATGACATTCAGTAATAAATGACAGAATTTTCATTTTTGGGTGAACTAACCCTTTAAAATGTCAATTATGGTTTTTCTTGTGCAAACAAAGTACTTGCGTCATTTCATAAAATTGAGGTTAAACCACTGCAGTCACGTCGATTAGTTTTATGATCTTTTTGCGAACTTTTTGAAGCGTCAAAGTGGTAGTTGCGTAGCTGTCAATGAAGGGACAGAAATCTCTCAGATTTCATTAAAACTATCTTCATTTGTGTTCTGAAGATGAACGAAGGTCTTGCAGGTTTGGAAAGACATGAGAGTGAGTAATTAATGACAGAATTTTCATTTTCGGGTGAACTAACCCTTTAATAGTTTAGTAATAGTAATAGTTATAGTTAACAATAACAACACTGTTGTCAATCTTCTTATGCAATCTAATACAGCGTTACCCATGATCTGTCATTCAGGCCCTATGCATACTGTACTATTATTAATCAGCAAAAGCCAGCAGCTGACAATTTGGTGATGTATACCGTGTGCTACGTATAGCATAAACACACAGCTGCTGTGACACTGTAAGAACATGAGACCCGTTGCATGTTTTCAATCTTTGAACCAATGAGACAGCACGAAAATATCAGAACTGATGCTTCAAAAAGCTATCTTACATTACATATCCTTTTTTAGCATTAGTTTCGGTGTCCGCATATGGGCCTGTCGACAAACCCAAAGTGAAAATGTACTGAGATGAAACCAGAAAAGCAAATTCCTTTGAAAAACGACCCATCCGAGCTCATGCCCAGGGTGCAAATTTACTGTGTGGTGCATCAGCACATTACTCATGATAGATGCCATAGTCCAGATTGTTCCCAAGGCCACACATTCCCCAGGCTCTGGTGGAGAGCTTTTCCTTCTGATCCAGAGCAAAGCCACAAAAAGTCTAAATGATTTTTTAATTGAGTTTGTAACTGTCCTCTATCAAGGTTGAGCAATCAAAAACTATGGCTACTAATAAAGGCTATAGAAGAATTACTGCTTCAACCATCAGATGAAAATCAACACATCAGTGCAAACAACAAATTTAAAGTGCCATGCAACTCTGTTTATTGTTAATGTAACTTTCCGTGAACGATGAGAGCAGAACTATGAAGTGCCGGAAGTAAAAGACTACATGCTATAAAAAGCTGCACAGTAATTCCTGCTGCACTGGATCAGCAGTTTACTGGTTTGAGTCTTTGACTGACACTGTTCAAGGAGCATCTCATTTGACTACTAGATAAATATGTAGTTTTGCATTATGGTTAAATTTAACATGTATATTTAGAACCTGCTATCTATCTGTCATCTATCTATCTGTCCGTCCGTCTGTCGGTTGGATATATTTTTAGGATGTACTTGACAAGAGTTAAATTAAGACTTTATACAACAACCAGTGTTATTTTAGTATACTATACTATTAATATTTTATTATTTTTATATATTTTTTAGTGTTACATTTTAAACTTTTTATTAGAAAAACTTTATATTTATATTTAGCTTTAATTTATTTTTATTTCAGTTTTAGTAATTTAGGCACTTAAATGTACGTTTACGTTTTTTAAGTTTGCACAAATATTCATATTTTGCAAAAGTGAAATTAACGAAAATCAGTTTTAGTTAACAAAAAAAAAAAAAAAAATGGTTTTGACATTGATTCACAAGCAGTTATATGCAAAAATATTTTCTGTTCTTATTAAAACATTGCAAATAATATGTCCGCTAGAGTGAAGACTTTAAAAGTGACTTTAAGTGTGCATTTAAATTCCTATTTCGGTAAGCAACAACAAATCTGACGATCCGTCTCTAACGGACAAATCCTATGATTTTTGTCATCTAAACTGGTCCTTTCACAGATGACTTGAGTAAAGGATCTTCATTAGCATCTATGCTTCACAACTGCCCAAAGTTACACTGGTTCCAGCTGCCCCTCCCTCCCTTCTGTCCGATTTCTGAGTCAAACCCACCTCAAGGGCCAGCTCCTCAATCTGAAACTGTTTCTGGGCGACTCTGCTGGATCCTACGTACTCATGGTAGTACACCACCATCACGTCATATTTCTTCATCACAGACTTGTAATTCTTGGCATTAAGATCGTGAACGCGGTCCTTTCCATCGTACTCGGGGATGTCCATACCTTTCTGGCCCCATGACAGCTGCCCGAAGGTCAGAAGGAGCCCAAGGAACACTAGGTTCCACTTCATGATTCAATATACTTAAGTAGGGAAAACTGTAGTTCCAATGAATTTAAAACAAATCAACTAAATACTTCATAAAATTAAATTAGAAAGGACCTGTGATCCCCGCCACCCAGAACAGACAAGACCAAGTCCTGAGGCCCCCTGTATGAAACCCCTACACACGGGTAAAAGAGACGAGCAACAGGGTCGAGAGCGTTTTAGGGGGTGGGATCAGGTGGGTGCATGAGAGAGAGAGAGAGAGAGAGTGAGATTGATATGAGAGAGAGGGGGCTGCTAAAAAAGACATTTCTTCACGCAGTGAGCCAGACTGGAGATCACAGCAAGGCAAAGTATAGAATTAGTTCAACTTTTAAGGAAACAAAGTTTGCGCACAACATTGGACAACAAAATCTGAAGCGTGAATGAAAGATCATCAAGAATTAGATGGTATGAGATGGAGAAGGAAGGGATCATAAGGAAGGAAGGCTTTCCATGCCATATTGAAGGGATAGTTCACTCAAAAATTAAAATTACCCCATGATTTGCTCACCCTCAAGCAATCCTAGGTGACTTCTTCTTTCAGACAAATACAATCAGAGTTTTATTAAAGGATTAGTTCACCCCAAAATGAAAATTCTGTCATTAATTACTCACCCCCGTATGACCTTCGTTCATCTTCAGAACACAAATTAAGATATTTTTGATAAAATCCAATGGCTCAGTGAGGCCTCAAGATAATTAACACTTACAGATGCCCAGAAAGCTGCTAAAGACATATTTAAAACAGTTCATGTGACTACAGTGGTTCAACCTTAATGTTATGAAGTGACGAGAATACTTTTTGTGTGCCAAAAAAACAAAATAACAACTTTATTCAACAATATCTAGTGATGGGCGATTTCAAAACCCTGCTTCATGAAGCTTCCACGGGTGTGGAACGACATGAGGGTGAGTAATTAATGACAGAATTATCATTTTAGGTTGAACTAACCCTTTAAATAATATCCTGGCTCTTCCAAGCTTTATAGGATGAGATTTTGAAGTTCAAAAAAAGATATCCACACATCTCCGGCAGGTTAAAGGTACAGAGGATGTTTTCGTCGACTGAGTTTTTGAAATGAGTGTTTGAAATGATACACATTTAACGACTAGCTAAAACATTCTGACTGTGCTCAACATACAGCGATAGTTTCCTGCTCCTGAAGCAGATTTATATACTTTCACATGGAATTTGAACACCGACTGTAATCGCAGACTGAACGCAACTGGCTCTGACTGGACGCGTTTGAGTGCGTTCAGTCATAAGTATCAATTTACATTCATAATCGCCCTTACAATCGTTAAGCCGCGCACACACTTAGTGGATTCATTATGTCGGACTCACCTCATAATCTGCAGTTGTTACTCCTGTCTCCTGACAAAAACATTGCATGCGGCGCATGTAGTGTGGAAAGTTACTAGAGCGCGCAGCCGCGCGTCTCTCACAAGGAACGTCATGGCAGTGATTGACAAGCCAGAGGGCCAATCGTTTACGCGATGATCGCGTAAACGATTGGCTGATGTTTTTTTAAGGCCCTACCTCGTGCACAGATGATGTATATTAATATTATTCCTTTCAGTGCACCTAATAAATAGTCTTTTATCAGTTAGTAAACACAGTTTCAAGTAATATTGCAAAAATGTATAAAACAAAACATCCTCTTTACCACCTTTAATAAAAACCTTCTGAAGCGAAGCGATGCGTTTGTGTAAGAAAAATATCCATATTTAAAACTTTCAAGACTAAAATAACTAGCTTCCGGCAGACGGCCGTACGCACGTCGACTTGTGCCAAAAGAGTAACCCCTTACACGATGTCGAAATCCTCCGACATTTCTCTTTAAAAGTTCTTGTTTTAGACTTCTAATTCGTGACCGGTGTTTTGTTTTGCTCTCTCCTCTGCACTTCTGTGTTCATTCGTCAGAGTTCACTCTTTCGCCGTAAATCGATGCATACGGCCATCTGCTGCGGGAAGCAAGTTATTTTCTTTTTAAAGATTTAAATATGGATATTTTTCTTACACAAATGCATCGCTTTGCTTCAGAAGGTCTTTATTAACCCCCTGGAGCCATATGGATATCTTTTATGATGCGCTTTTTTTATTTATTTTTTTGGCTTCAAAATCTCATCCTCTATTACTGCCATTATAAAGCCAGTACATTATTTAATATAACTCAGATTGTATTCGTCTGAAAGAAGAAAGTCATATACAGCTAGGATGGCTTGAGGATGAGTAAATCCAACACTATCTCACAACCAATTCGTACGTATTTTACGAGGTGCGTACGATCTCACTCGTACGAATTCATACGATTTGTGATGGGTAGGTTTAGGGGCGGAGGTAAGTTTAGGTCATTCATACGAATTCATATGAATTTGGCAACTCGGAAAATATGTACGATTTATTAAAAAACGTATGAATCTGTACGAATTAGCCGCCTCGTAAAATACGTTCGAATTGCCGTGAGATCGGGTTGGCAAATTCATTTTTGGGTGAACTAACCCTTTAAACTATACAGACCTTGGATCTTGGCTAAAAATACAAGATGTAGCATGGAGACGGACGTGCGGCGAGGGTAGGGGGTGGGGGGTGTCTTGTTTGCCGCACTTGGCTCATCCGTGGTGCTAGAATGTGGCACTAGGTCACTTCAGGACATGATGGAGAGACAAGACTGGTGCACCTCCTTAGGTTTCACAGATGTCAGTTTGCTTTTTGGGCTATCAATTCTGGCTTGCACTTCTCTCTGTCCCATAATGGTGCATTTGATATGCAGCCCGACCGCATTCATGTTCAGTGTGTTTATCAGCGCTGACAAATTTTTTTTGATGGCCTACATGCCTAAACTCTGTGAGGGACACTACAGTAAGAGTATGCCCAAGATTATTTGTGTGCGCGTGGTAGCTAAATAGCTGAAGATTACTTTACAAATTGAAAGACGAGAGGCGAGTTATTAATAAAAATCACGTAATATGATCTTACGTGTTCTCTTCCCTTCAGCCTCTTTATTTAGTGGCCTGGAGTTAATGCCTATTTAGTCGTCAGCTGGTGGTTAATGATGAAGCAAAGTAGTGTGTTTGAGCGAGAGATGATGTGATGAAAAGGGGGGCGTAAGAAAAAGGAGAGTGCTTGGATATCACGGCATATCCGGTGTTGACTGTGTCAAAAGCATCAGCACATTTAGCATAGTCCTTTATTAAATGGTAATGGTAAATGTGACATCAGAACACTTAGAGTCAGTATGAAATCCTGTTCACCACCTATCTGATGTCTTTGATGTGATGTATTTCCAAATGATATATATATATATATATATATATATATATATATATATATACCAGTCAAAAAGTTTGTCAAAAGTTTGGAAACATTACTATTTTTAATGTTTTTGAACAAAGTCTCTTATGCTCATTAAGGCTGCATTTATTTCATAATAAATACAGAAAAAATAATAATATTGTGAAATATTATTACAATTTAAAATTATGGTTTTCTATTTTAATATACTTTAAAATATAATTTATTTCTGTGATCAAAGCTGAATTTTCAGCATCATTACTCCAGTCTTCAGTGTCACATGATCTTTCAGAAATCATTCTAATATGATGATTTGATACTCAGTTATTACAATGTTGGAAACAGTTGTGCTGCTTAATATTATTTTATAATCTGTGATACATTTTCAGGATTCTTTGATGAATAAAAAGTTATAAAAATATCAGCATTTATTTAAAATAGAAATCTTTATACACAACTATTCAAAAGTTTGCGGTCAGTAATTTTTTTTCTTTCTTTTTTTTGAAAGAAATTAATACTTTTATTCAGCACGGATGTGTTAAATTGATAAAACGTGATAGTAAAGATTTATATTGTTAGAAAAGATTTATATTTTGAATAAATGCTTTTTAACCTTTTATTCATCAATGAATCCTGAAAAAGTATCACAGGTTCCAAAAAAATATTAAGAAACACAACTGTTTCCAACACTGATAATAAATCAGCATATTACAATAATTTCTGAAGGATCATGTGACACTCAAGACTGGAGTAATGATTCTGAAAATTCAGCTTTGATCACAGAAATAAATTATATTTTAAAGTATATTAAAATAGAAAACCATAATTTTAAATTGTAACAATATTTCACAATATTATTGTTTTTTCTGTATTTATTATGAAATAAATGCAGCCTTAATGAGCATAAGAGACTTTGTTCAAAAACATGAAAAATAGTAATGTTTCCAAACTTTTGACTGGTAGTGTAAAGTACACAATTTTTTACATGTCTGTAGCATGAATCACTATGTAAATGTACGAGTAAGTAAACCATGTGAAAATAGTCAACTGGAGAGATGTTATTATGTCACAGTGACAACATTTAGATCTTGTTTTTGATCACCTGGCTTAAAATGGTTACTAAACTAATATTTATCAATATTTTTCATTATGGCACCATCTAGTGGTAAAAATAATATGATACAGATTAAAGACAAGAATGTTGATATAGAGCTCTTATTCAAAATGTCATTAATATTCTTGAGTATTTCACATATATATTGATATGATGGCTCTCTGTCATTACTTTTGACATAACACCAGAATGCAGACAAATAGGAGTGTCCAGTAATCCAGTGATCCAGTAGCTCTACACTTCAGATTTCCCAGGTATCTGTGAAGAACAGGCTACTCATTTCAACAAACTACAATTTGGAATACACTCTAATTTCAAATAGGCTACTATTTCGGATGGATAGTATGCAAATTAGGACGCAGTAACAAACACACACATTTGTTTCACTATTATTGAGGACATTGCATCTTCCATTTATTTTATATCAGATTAATGATATTTTCTAACATTCACAGAAAGATTTAAACAAAACATGTTTTTGCCGATTTAAAAGCCTATTTAAAGGTCTAACCTGACCAGTTTAGGCTGGTTTTAGCTGGATTTTTCAGCAGGTTACCCATTAACAGTAGTCCCTTGAAAATTAATTCCAGCTCAGCACTACAACAACCATGAAAAGAGGTTGTTAGCTAATGCTTTACAATGAACTCTGTTAGAGAGCTACATATCGCTATGTATCTGTTCAGTGTTCAATATAATGTCCAGTGTTGGGCACGTTACTTTAAAAAAGTAATTAGTTATAGTTAGTTACTTCTCACAAATAGTAACGGAGTTAGTAACTGAGTTACATCATTATAAAAGTAACTAATTACCAGGGAAAGTAACTGTTGCGTTACTTTTAAAAAAAAATAAAATATGTCAAATAACTTGAATGCCCCCAATATTAAATATAAGTCTAAGAATAAATTATTCTTGATCCGACTCGTGACTCATGATCCGCTCTTGCTTATGAAATTTCTCTGTACTGTACAATAAGTTTTGGTAGCCATTAAAGAAAATGTAGTTTCATATTTATGTTTAAATAGTCCTATGTTCTGTTTTAAATTCATTTACTTGATTATGAAAAGTGAACACCATGAGTAAGATGCATCATAAGATGCGCAATATATCGGGAGTCATGGAGTGGGTCAGACATGATTTTGACCACTTCATTAAGTTTTGTTTTATAAAAAGCCTCTCTTTAAAGTGAATTTCGTTTTGTAAAAATTGTATCTTAATTTTAATCAATGTTTCATCAACCAATTGCCTGGATTTAATAAATAAGAGGCAAATATAGCAGACAATATAATCATGGATGCGCGGGCGCGATCACTGAAACTCATTGTATAGGCTGCTTGCCTCGCAGACATGAGAAATATATCTCTAGAAGGCTTGAAATATCTACTTTAAAACGAAAAAGAAAAAGAAAAAAAAAAAAACCGAAAAGAGTCTACTCTGATTATGTAATCCGAATGAAATGTGCATTCTCTCTCCAGGCGCGTCCAGAATATGCGGAGATGATGAGAGTCAGCAATGTCAACTTCATCTTTGCAGCCTACACTGATTCAGAAAACATTACTTTATTAATAAACAATTAAAATGTTTAGGCTGGTTTTAGCTGGATTTTTCAGCAGGGTACCCATTAACACTAGTCCCTTGAAAATTAATTCCAGCTCAGCACTACAACAACCATGAAAAGAGCCTTCACAATAGCTAATGCTTTACAATGAACTCTGTTAGAGAGCTACATATCGCTATTTATCTGTTCAGTGTTCAATATAATGCCTTACTCACCTGGGGTGCGTGCGTTTCCCGAACAACGATGTAACTCGCTGCTGAACTACCATAGTACGATGCATCGTAGAACAAATCAACTAGCTAGTCACGACTGTTTCTCGAAACCGTATTTTCGCAAACCTGTCGTTCAACCACGTTGGTGAATGACGTCACGCAGATGGTGAAGTAATAACTTCTTTAAATGAATCTGTTTGAGATCGAATTAATGCTAGAATTTCTGCTATAAATTATGGACATGGCATTAGAGGACTAACTCTCATTTTCCTCAGTTATTTTGATTTATTTCCAGATTAAATCAAATGCTTGTTCTTACGTAGGCTACTAGAGCACGTACGCACATGCGCACTCTTCAAAAACGGTGCTTTAAATCTCTTGACAAACTAAAATATATACAGGGCTCTCAAGTTTTGAACTGAGTTCAGAGTGAGATTTCAGCGGCGGCAGCGACGGGGGTTTGGGTGGGGACGGGGGTCTGATATGAAAAATGACACAAATTCGTACAAATAAAAAAATATTTATTTAATTCAGCATTTTAGTGTGTATGTGAGTGAGTGAGTGAGTGAGTGTGAGAGATAGATAATGGTAATATAATCATACACATTATATTGTTGTTTTTCCTCAACATTGTAATGTGAAACAATATAAACATGGTAACCATATTCCGACTCTAGTGTACCATATATGTACGTTACGTTCTGCACGATAACTGGCGCGCTCTGCTTTACTAGTGTTTTTTCCCGCTCGCTGCTTGAGCCTATAATGCTTTTGTTCTTTAGGCCTATATTTTTTGTTTCCACATATCAGAATCAGAATCAGAATCAGAAAGAGCTTTATTGCCAGGTATGTTGTTTACACATACTAGGAATTTGTTTTAGTGACAGAAGCTCCACAGTGCAACAGAGTAACAGCGACAAGACAAGACACATAATAAAAAGAATAAAATAATAATATACAAATTTACAAGATAGACAAAGTGCAAAAAAAGCAAAAGACAATATATATTATAGACAATTGTATGTACAATTATGTGTGCAAATTGAGATATAAATAAGTGTTTTAAGTAAATAATATGTAATAGTGTTGTGTGTTCCGTGTTTGTCAAGTGTTCATGAGATGGATTGCTTGAGGGAAGAAACTGTCGTTTCATTGTTTAATGTTTTAAACTGAATGAAAACCTTAAGATAAAACACAAACTTGTTGTGTATATTACCTAATCATAAGTTTGTTCAGAAATGGTGACGACAACTTGAATAAAAAAATAAATAAAAAACGTCTCTCATTTTCTCAAAATAATCGTAATTTAAAGCTGCTGTCCGCGATTTTTGGCCCTCTAGCGGTTAATAAACAGAACTGCACGCGTCTTGCGGAGGAACATTCTTGCCGGAGCTACTTTTCTCCGTGTATGTCTCATGGTATGTCTATGGCGAGTCACGAAGTTACATACTCTGCGGCGAGTCCTACCAGTCCGGTCTGAAATAGTCAGAATATAAACACTTATTATAAGTGTACCAAAACACGGTTTGGAAAATGGATTCATGTTGTATATTCTCATTATATAATTTTTGTACATTTTTAACACAAAAAAGTTGCGGACTGCAGCTTTAAATACACGAATATTCGTTTTTTTACTAGCCCAAATATTCGAATACAATATTTTGGAAAAATGCCCATCACTACTAGCCAGGCAAGTTCACGTAAAAGTACTCTGGACAAACTGTTAACTAACCTACCAGCTGCCTGGACACAAATATTCCCCAGCAATTTGATGAGATGACTTACTGTACTCATAGGATATGGTCCCACATCGATCACGATCAGTCTGTAGCCAGATGTGAATCAATGTGACTGACAGATGTCCTCCTCTGCAGCTAACTACTTCAGCGAGCATCTGAATCAGTGCGCGAGCCCGTGAATCACAGAATGTGTCGTTGGAATCAGAACATAAATATTTTTGTGGCGGGAATATCTAAATCTTACCCGGATACAGTAATTCTATTTTCTGATTGGCTGTTCGGTAAGCTATATTTTTTATTAGATTAACTGGTGCGTGGCAGGGCCTTCTGAACTCTATGGGGAACTGGTTGCAACTTGTTGTGCGTTATCCTGGAGATTTTAGCCTGACTACGTCAGACTTCCTACTTCCGCTCAATTTCATTTCGCTTCTGTACTCAGTCTGAGGGTGTGTCTCAATCAGTTCCCTAGCTCCCGAGCTCGTGAATCAGTATATCGTGTACACGAATTCGGGCACTGGTAAGGACAGTAAAAGCTGCTGGTTCACTACACATTGGGACACTTATGACTCTATTTCCGGCGACGTGACAATGTCCTCATTGTACAACATCACTACTGGTATTTATGAACAACAACAGAGCTGATATTTTCTGACATTACTTGTAATGTTATTTAAAGTACATTATGATTAATTATTTGCTTACGTGCAACATTTCAGCCGTGAATAAATAATAAGTGTTAGCTAGATTATGCTCATTACCTGTCTAGCGATGTGTGTTTATGCTGAAATATAATAAAATAACGGTTTGTATTTTTAAAAACATCTATCGTATCGTTATGTGTAGTGAGTTGGCTCACGTGATTCAAGTTTCGCGCTTCAGAACTTCCGTTAAGGGAGCATAGTGAGCATCGATGCTCCCTGGTTTTCACGGTGCATTGTGGGACTTTTCAGGGAGCGAACGTTTCAGTGCCCTGGAAGGATTCTGCGATTGAGACAGCCCTTAAAATGGCCGACTCCCTGGTCAGTGCCCTGACTACTGAACTAGGGAGCTGATTGATACACAGAGAGAAAACACTTCTCTATTATGCCATTCCAGACTCTGTCTACGAAGCAAAGTGAAGTAGCAGAGTCTGGTATTACCAGGCTAGGAGATTTCTCTGCGTGAGAAATACAAGGTGTGGCGTGTGAGCGTGTGAACGGGTTGAAATGCGTGTGTCTCACGCCCAATGCGTGAGACTTGAGAGCCCTGTATATAAATGACTTGTATATATATTCGAAATAAAAGATATACATTGTACTTGATGTCAGCTTGCTTATTTTGCTCAAGATAATGATTTATTAAGTCCACATGTCATAAAAACAGGAAACTATGCTTCTAACCACAGCTCGAGAGCTGTCATTCCAACCACACAAGTTTGCGATGCAGTTTGCAAATGTTCGTTTGAACTATGGTTTCGGGACACACCAAATCGTTGAACTATGTAAGTAACGACGGAACTTGCAATGTTAGTTGGCTAACGATGCTTTTGGGAAACGCACCCCTGTTGAGTAGTAGCTGAATACCCCATCTCCGCTTCGCTTTTACAACATTTCTAATCCCTAATTTATCTGAATCATGTGCATGATTTATAAATCGAGGGAACGAAATAAAAAATCGTGCGCACAATTTAGTAAATCATGGGAACGATTTAGTCTACTATTTTTTTCCTGCATGTCTGGGGCTCCTTATAAGATTTCGTCGTGCTCCTAAACCTTTCTCGCTTCTTGTGACAACTAACCTATGCCACTCCCACACCATGAGTAGCTGGAGCAACTTTTCTATATGAAAAAAGAAAAAAGAAAAAAATTCTATATGACGAGACAGGCACAGGCGAGTGACGTATGTAGACAATGTCCCGCGAAAACCATCCCGTCAGGTATAAAATGTAATCACCTATAATAGGCTCACAGAAAATTTTGTTCATTTTATTCCATTTTCAAAAAACATCACGTAGTATGATTTTTTTTTCTCATGGGGACCAAAAAATGTCCACACAAGGACAAGGATTTCAGATATTACTATCTTTGTGGGGACATTTAACATAAAAGTACCTGAACCACATGTGATTTAATTATTTAATTAATCATAACTAACATTTCTTTTTCTCTCAGGAATGACATTTATATGCTTTGGAAACATGTCCCCACCACTTTGGCCAAAGTCAGTGTGTGTCTGAATCATGTCCGAATATAACTAAAGGGGAAATAAAACTAGACAGTTGTCTAAATGAATTAATCAAGAAATCCAGATTTGCTTTTACCTAGTAACAGAATAGTTTGCTAAAAATACATATGAAAAACCAATCACATTGTAGAAAAATGATGTAATGAATCACCTTTGCCATGCTCCTGAGATGCTACACTTAGCTTAAAGTCAGGTGTATGTTTACAAACTTCCGCAACCTTTAAACAAAGTATTGAAGAACAGCTTTTGCCATTCAAAGCTGAGTTGTGGAATAATCACAGGAATAATTTGAGTGTCTGAAAATAAATGAAAATCAAGACAATGGCTGTTCTGCTGCTGGTTCTGCTGCTCTGTGCTGGAAGCTCAATTGCTCAAGATTTATTGTCACCAAGTGTGAACATTATTGCTGAGTTCAAGAAGCTAAATCACATGGATCGAAGGATACAAAAACTAGAAGAAACACTGACCAAAGTATTGAGTGAGAATGAAGGTAATGTGGATACAATACAAATTGAACATTGTTGAAAAAGAAATTACAACTTATACTTATTTTGAAATTGATTGTTTATCGCCATTCTGACATTATTATATTAATGTGTATTCTGTACAGCTTTGAAAACCTTAGTACAAGATTCACAAAAAAAGCTTGAATCTCTCCAAAAAGAGAATGAAGGCAAGTAAAAAGCACATTTTGTTCCCATAGACGTTTAAATGTTTTAAGTGACACATTTTACATCAATCGATTCGCTTATTTCCAGGCAAAAAGGTTGCTTTCTCAGCTGGACTTCTGGCTTCTGGAACAGGTCAAATTGGACCCTTTAGTTATTACAAAAATCTGGAATACAAAAAAGTCTTTAGTAATGTTGGAAATGCCTACGACTCAAATACCGGTAAGTACTGTAAAGAGAATATCATTACAGGAATATGGTAATGGCATGCAGTTCTTAAACCTGTTCCCACATTATGACATCTTCTGTGGCTTCCTTGTACATGTGCATTACAGGTATTTTCACAGCACCAGTAAAAGGAGTCTATTACTGTAAAGAGAATATCATTACAGGAATATGGTAACGGCATGCAGTTCTTAAACCTGTTCATATATGATGACATTTTCTGTGCATTACAGGTATTTTCACAGCACCAGTAAAAGGAGTCTATTACTTCAGATTTTACGGTCATTGTCATGGTGGAACCACAATGGCGATCACTCTCTTGAAGAATGGTCAAAACCAGTGCTCTGTACATGACTGGAAGCCTGATAGCAATGGTAACGCCAGCAATGGTGTCGTTCTCACACTGGAGATCGGTGACAAGATTAATACAGTACTGTGGAAGGACACCTGGGTTTATGATGATCCTGCAAGTTACACTAGTTTCAGTGGCTTTATGATTTTCCCCTTGTAAACTCCTAAATCATTTGTAACTCATATCCAGTGCCGGATGTGATGCAAAACACAACTGTTCCTGTATATGTGAACTGTATCTGAGTAAATAAGAGCAAATAGGGACAACGAAAGGGAGATCATTGTTTATGCTTCTTAGTTACGATATGTTTAAGGACTTCTTCTTCATACTTCTTTCTTAAGTCTGAAAATAAACCAAACATGTCATCAAATTATGATTCACTTGCGTTCTTACAAGTGAGAACATTTGGCCCTCACAAGTATATCCAAATGTGACACACACACACACACACACACATGTTGGGTTTTCATGTTTTATGGGGACATTTCTATAGACTTAATGATTTTAATTCTGTAAAAACTGTAACGTCTATGCTCTAAACCTACCCATCACAGAAAACTTTGTTCATTTTTTCCATTTTCAAAAATAAAAACATCACTTATTAGTATTTTCTCATGGGGACCAAAGATGTCCCCACAAGGTCAAGGATTTCAGATAACCATCTTTAAGTATACCTGAACCACACAACACACACACATAATGCTAAAAATGTACTTTCTGTGTACTCAATTCAGGGGCGTAGTTTGCGGGGGGATGGGGGGGGGGGGGAGGTAACACCCCCAATATTCAAATCCATCAGTTACAACCCCCCCAATATTTCAACATGAAAATCACAGTAGATCTATACTAACATATGTATAATTCATTTATTTTGTAACAATAATTTTGTTTCTAATCGAATATGAGTTTGTCATAATAAATTAGTCAAAAAAATACCCCCCTTCCATTGAACCGATTGGTAACGCCCAACCAATGCGCGTCACACTTTCACCAAAACAACGTGAGTGGTGCTGTACTGTTTGAATGGAGAGCACGGGTAGCACCACAAAATGAAGAGAACCGTTGCCCAGCCAACTATATTAAACTTCTGTTCAAAGAGGGACGTTAAAAAGAATAAAGCATGTACTGAGAAGGAGGTATGAAAACATTGTAATAGCTAATTACACTCCACATATATTTTAACTAGCTAATCCATTGCAATTTAGCCATAACTATCAGTGCAACTGTAACCAGTTACTAAAACAGCCGTCTGTTTTGTTACTTCATTTTTCAATAGTATCTTATCAATGACAAAAGTATTCACATCGGTGTTTGTTTTCTTCCTTAATTAATCTGATTTTGAACGAATTGGCTTAAATGAACGATTTAAGTAGCTCACTCATTAAAACGTCGAATCGCTGCCACCTACTGGCGTTTTCAAATTTTAACATAATTTCTTTCTTTTTAGAATCACTCCGTTATGTTAGAATTTGATGAATGGTTATAGATAAATTCCATAAAGTTATGATAGATAGATAGATAGATAGATAGATAGAGAAGAAATAAATTATCCAAAAACGCTATACACATTAAAAAATAAATAAATAAATAAATAAAAAATAATATCAGGCAGCATACCAACGCTCAACCCCCCCAATGTTGAAACCAAATCTACGCCCTTGACTCAATTCTATATTGACTCATCCTAGTGACTTCTACAATAAACAAAACCCTTCCAACAGTCTAAAGTACAAATGTTTACAAACTTTCGCAAGTATTGAAGAACAGCTTTTGCCATTCAAAGGTGAATTGTGGAATAATCACAGGAATATTTTGAGTGTCTGAAAATAAATGAAAATCAAGACAATGGCTGTTCTGCTGCTGGTTCTGCTGCTCTGTGCTGGAAGCTCAATTGCTCAAGATTTATTGTCACCAAGTGTGGACATTATTGCTGAGCTGGAGAAGCTAAAGCACATGGATGGAAGGATACAAAAACTAGAAGAAACACTGACCAAAGTATTGAGTGAGAATGAAGGTAAGGTGGATTTGTATTGAACATGTCATTGTGGAAAATTTATGAACTCTTTTAAAGAAATTTCAAACTTACACGTTTTTAAATTCAGTGTTTATCAACGTTGTAACATTATCATATTAATGTGTATTCTGTACAGCTTTGAAAACCGAAGTACGAGATTCACAAAACAAGCTTGAAACTGTCCAAAAAGAGAGTGAAGGCAAGTATGAGACAGATTTAAAAATGCACATTTTATTTTATTACACAAACTTACGCAACATTAAAATAATTAAAGAACAGCTTTTACCATTCAAAACTTTGATTATGGAATAATAACAGTCAACTGAGTGTCTGAAAAACATCTGAGAAGTGAGACAATGGCAGTTACTTCCACAAGATTTATTGTCACCTAATGTGGAAATTATTGCAGCTTATTTTGAACATGACATTATGGGGAAACTTTACAGTTTATAAAGTATTTTAAAGAAATTACAACGTATACTTCTTTTGAAGCTCATTGTTTAGCAACATTCTAACTTTATTATATTAATGTGTTTTCTGTACAGCTTTGAAAACCGAAGTACGAGATTCACAAAACAAGCTTGAAACTGTCCAAAAAGAGAGTGAAGGCAAGTATAAGGCACATTTTGTTCCCATAGACATTTCAGAGATTTAAAATACACATTTTATTACACAAACATTAAAATAACTGAAGAACAGCTTTTGCCATTCATAACTGAATAGTGGAATAAATCAATTGAATGTCACCATGTGGAAATTGTTGCAGCTTGTATTGAACATGACATTATGGGGAAACTTTACAATTCATACATTCTAACATTTCATATTAATGTGTTTTCTGAACAGCTTTGAAAACCTTTGTACAAGATTCACAATCCAAGCTTGAATCTCTCCAAAAAGAGAGTGAAGGCAAGTAAAAAGCACATTTTGTTCCCATAGACATTTCAGAGATTTAAAATACACATTTTATTACACAAACATTAAAATAACTGAAGAACAGCTTTTGCCATTCATAACTGAATAGTGGAATAAGTCAATTGAGTGTCACCTAATGTGGAAATTGTTGCAGCTTGTATTGAACATGACATTATGGGGAAACTTTACAATTCATACATTCTAACATTATCATATTAATGTTTATTCTGAACAGCTTTGAAAACTTTAGTACAAGATTCACAAAATAAGCTTGAATCTCTCCAAAAAGAGAATGAAGGCAAGTAAAAAGCACATTTTGTTCCCATAGATGTTTAAATGTTTTAAGTGACACATTTTACATCAATCGATTTGCTTATTTCCAGGCAAAAAGGTTGCTTTCTCAGCTGGACTTCTGGCTTCTGGAACAGGAAAAATTGGGCCCTTTAGTTATGACAAAACTCTGGAATACAAAAAAGTCTTTAGTAATGTTGGAAATGCCTACGACTCAAATACCGGTAAGTACTGTAAAGAGAATAACATTACAGGAATACAGTAACGGCATGCCGTTCTTAAACCTGTTCATATATGACATTTTCTGTGCATTACAGGTATTTTCACAGCACCAGTAAAAGGAGTCTATTACTTCAGATTTTACGGTCATGGTCATGGTGGAACCACAATGGCGATCACTCTCTTGAAGAATGGTCAAAGCCAGTGCTCCGTTCATTCTGCGCGCCCAGCTAGCAGCAGTAACGCCAGCAATGGTGTCGTTCTCACACTGGAGATCGGTGATAAGATTAATACACAACTGTGGAGGAACACCTGGGTTTATGATGATCCTGCAAGTTACACTAGTTTCAGTGGCTTTCTGATTTTCCCCTTGTAAACTCCTAAATCATTTGTAACTCATATCCAGTGCTGGATGTGATGCAAAACACAATTTTATGGAACTTAATTGTCCCGGTGTAAGTGAACTGTATGTGAGTAAATAAGAGCAAATAGGGACAATGAAAGGGAGATCATTGTTTATGCTTCTTAGTTACGATATGTTTAAGTGTGGACTTCTTCATACTTCTTTCTTAAAGTCTGAAAATAAACCAAACGTGTCACCAAATTATGATTCATTTGCATTCTTACCTCCAGGTGGTCAGACACCAGCAAAGAATCAGAAAGTCAATGATAAACAGTCGAAATTAGACCTTTAAAGCTCATCTCATAGTGTGTAGTTAAATGATCAAATATTAATCATAATTCACATCAAATTCATTTTATTGTTAATATGAATGAAAAATAATAATAAAAACAACTAACTTAAAAGGCAATTCTCACTACTTATCCTAAAAACAGCGTTTTCACTTGATCTTATATTTGCAAAGGTTAACTTTGTTTTAAAAAGCCTGCATGAGTGTCAAACAAAAACAAGTCATTTAATTTAATATTTTATTGAAATTTTCCTGTAGAATTATTCTGAAACAGGGCAATATAAAAAAGACAAGTAAATACAAACATAGATGTTTCATGGAAGCTTGTTGTCTCTCTGTAGAGGAGCCGTTCAAGTTTCTCCCTTTAAAAATACAAATTTTACCTTTGTTCACAGAAAGAAAATTCCCGTAAGAGACACAGGGAAACAGGGAACAGGCCAGTTTTACTCTGAGAATGCATAATGGACATATTCTTCATATTCTGAAAAATAAAAACCTCTCTGGTTCTTGTCAGAGTGATGAAGAATAACTGGAGAATGTAATAGTTTCGGACACTTCAAAAGCCTGAAAAGTTGTCATGCTTACATTAAGAATAAACTGACATCAGTGAACCTGATGTAATTGTAGTGTCAGTTATTATAAGAGTGCAGGCATTTACATCATAATAGACAAATCCTTTAAAGACTGGCTTCATCCTTTCAAAAGAACTGAAAGGGCTGAATTTTGAGTGTGTGTCTGGTATCCTTGGTGTTTAAAACAGCTTATGAGTCGTCGCCATTAACGCTGTCACCATCATCTTCCCCTTCCACATGCTCTCCCTCTTCCTCCTCTTCTTCCTCTTCTTCATTCTCTCCTCCCTGGCTTTTAACCTGAGAGGGAAAATAAACTCACTATAGTTGGAAACAGATCTTAGAGACCCAAACAACATTCACAACATTAGATATCTTTACTCAAATCATGTCCTCACACTAATGACGTCAGAACACAGAAGTCTAATTCTCTGCTTGTTCCTTCGAGATTTTGCTATGGGGTTTAATAATGAGGGTTTTTGATTTATGTGTAAAACAAAGCCCGTGGTAAACATAACTCGACCATAATTTGACGCTGATGTTCTACAATGTAAATTACAGACACCCATAGCGAAAATGCAGATTTTGAAGCAGTTCATTTTTGAAAACATACACTGTAAAACTTTTCGCTGTAAATTTACAGTAAAATACTGGCAGCTGGGTTGCCAGCCACTTACTGTATTTTTACAGTACTACTTCTGTAAACAACATTTACAGTATAGTGCTGTAATTAGCAAATACAGTATCCTGCTGTAATATTATGTACTTTTACAGCATTATACTGTTTATCTACAGCTATTAACTGCATTTATACAGCTTTTCATACTACACTTATATTTGTCATTAAATAATTAAAAAATATACTTTTGTTATGTTACGGCAAAGGAAATGGAAAACAACACTCTGAGTTTTAAAACTTTTATTTTTTTTATGGAAAAAAGCAGAAAATTGCAATGTTGAAAGGTCAACATTTTAAATGCACTCAGCAGTTATCAATGAACAATACAGCAATCTTATTTACATTTAACATTTTTTCAAATGTGGAGTAAAAACAAAAAGTAGGCCTACAAGTTTTGCTTTCCTTTTTTGTACAGTGTTGCCAGTCTTGGAAGTCACTTTCCCTTCTTGTTTCTTGAGCCGTGTTCATGGTTGATGTCAAAGTACCTAAAAAAGCAGAAAAGAAAGAGAAAAAAAAAGGAGAGAGAGAAAACAGTAATGAATATTGTGAATATATGCACCATAGCATTTTTGTGAGGACTAACAGCCTAAGTATTTGATTGCAGTAAGTTAAAATGTCCAATTAACACTTCAGAAAAGATGCAACTAAAAAATAATGCTTATAATTGTATTCAATGAAATTGTTTATTCATGCACAACTGCTTCCGCGTTGTATGTCGTGCTACATCTCGGGAGTTTCTGGTAAAAGCATTCAGCTCCCCTCCATACAGCACCAACCTGCTGCAGTCCAGTGCTCGTCTTCTCATTAACTGTTTTTCTCATATTTTATACCTGTTGAATTTAGCTTGTGTGTGTTGGTGCTCTTATTCCAGTCTTTTAAAATAGTATAATAAATAAGTTGTACCTGCCTCGAGACATTTAGCAATGTTAAATATTTAAATTCATCTTTAAGGGTTAGTTTACCCAAAAATTTAATTTCTGTTGTTAATTTCTTGCCCTTGTTTTGTTCCACACCCGTAAGACCTTTGTTCATCTTTGGAACACAAACGGAGATATTTTTTGATGAAATCTGAGAGCTTTCTGTTCCTCCATAGGCAGCAGCACAACTTACACATTCAAGGTGAAGAATGGTAGGAAACACATTGTTAAAGTAATCCATGTGTCTCTGCGACATGTGACAGAAAGCTCTCGCATAAAAAATATCTTAATTTGTGTTCTGAAGATGAGCGAAGGTCTTACAGGTGTGGAACAACATGAGGGTGAGTAATTAATGACAGAATTTTCATTTTTTGGTGAACTAACCCTTTAAACAGTAACGCACTGACAGCGGACTGACAAATATACTTTGAATATTAAGAATTTGAATACTAACAATTACACACAGTGAAATGATTGTCAATGAAAAATAGGGATTAAAATATTTAATAAAAATAAATGAAGGTTTGTTCTGAACTTATTCATCAGGTCTCACACACACTGCAGCATCGATCACTAAGCAGAAATAGGCAAGTTGTATTATTTCAAAACGTGTGTTACAAGCCTCAGTGCAAGTAGTCCATTATTTGCCATAAACCTGATTACATCACATGTGAAATTAGGTGCAATACTTACGTTAACAAAACCATATTTCACAGAAGGTCATTTTCCCCACTTCCTGGTTCTTGAGCCATGTTTAAGGTATATGTCAAAGAGCCTAAAAGCAGAAAAGCAAAGAGAGAGAGAAAGAGAGAGAAGTGAATATTGTGCATTCATTCACCATAGCATTTTTGTGAACACAAGGACTCACAGCTAAGCATATGATCTCAGTAATGTCTCCTGTTACACTTCAGAAAAGATGCATCTTAAAATATTGCTTAAAATAATTGACAAAATATAATCGTTTATTCACTGAATTCTTTGTCATAAACCTGATACACTTGAAAATAAGCACAACACTTACGTAAACAATGGAGCTACATCGGATGATTGAGCCTGAAACGAGAGAAAAATAAATAAATAAATGAACAAAAGTTTAAAAATCAGCTTTTAAGAATAACATATGCTAAGTCTGTCTATAACATGAAACATCAGTGTTACTGCATGAAGCGCTGAGAACAGAGTAACGTTAATCGTTTGCTCATGAGAAGTTTAACATTTCGAGATCAATTCATTCATGACAAAGTAGAAACGCGAACGAAAAGCTCCATGAAAAGCTCCATAAAAGACTGACTTACCGTATTCTCAGCCGAACAATTGTTTATCCGTCTTCTCGACACAGGCAAACGTTTTGATTAATCAGGCAGAAAATAACATCTCCGTCTTCTCAGCAGCGCTGTCCAGCCATCCCGCGTCTCAGGCAAACTGACGCTTCAAAAGCTCAAAACTGCACACTATATTCACTCAAATATCGTTTAATGATAACATTAAACCCTGAAGAGTCGACGTGAAACACTAAAAGCGTTGGGAGAGAAGCTAAAATGTATGCCTGGCCTAGAAATTTGAAATGAGCACGGTAAAAAAACAACAATCCATAATGCAATGCTTCTACGGTATTATACTGTATTACCAGTGAAACGGGCTGAAAACAGAAAACTACTGTATATTTACAGACATTCTGTAAAATATACAGATTGTCACTGTTTTATGAAAATACAGTATAATACTGTTAGAAATTACCTGTAAATTTACAGTAAAGTTTTACAGTGTACTTTAATAACTAGGACAGCACCAATGACACTTCATCTTAACCTCCATAATTCTGCAAACAGATTCAGTTTCACATACCTCCTCCTCTTCTTCCAACAGATCTCTCTCCTCCTCAGAATCGTTTATCTCTTGCTCTTCTCTCTCTCTGTCTTTCTTGCTGGAATGCTGCAGGGAGGAAGCCTCACTCACTTCTGCCTTCACACTCTTCGCCTCTGAAGAAAAAGAAACATGCATATACAATAGATATTAACAGTTCACAATAAATATATATATATATATATATATCCATCCATATATCCAGATAGACAGATATTCTTATAATATGACATGACAATATTATTAAATCATTCTAATCACTAACATATAGTTAAAGACAAATAAAAATGTTTGATTTAATGGTATTTTAAAATGTATTATTTTCGACAAAAACTATGGATTATTGATTATTGTATATGGACCCATTTTAAGGGCATGTATGCTGTAAAAACTCAGGGGGAAAAAATGAAGAATGTTACCGGATTTCTTGCTGTGGTCTTTCTCCATCCCGTCCAGACTCTCCAGCAGATAGTCAACCTTGTGTTTGATTTGAGAAAGCTCTCTCTTAATAGTTTGGAGGTC
This sequence comes from Megalobrama amblycephala, assembly GCF_018812025.1. Taxonomy (NCBI): domain Eukaryota; kingdom Metazoa; phylum Chordata; class Actinopteri; order Cypriniformes; family Xenocyprididae; genus Megalobrama; species Megalobrama amblycephala. The sequence goes on along the minus strand of NC_063060.1, from coordinate 41,658,857 downwards.
ATCTGCTTTTACTGAAAGAAAAGAAAAACCCTGAATGCATGAAAGGGGTATTCCAAAGGGGAAATTTGAACTGCGTTGCATAGATAGGATATCTCCGGATGGGGGATTAGGGCTGTGTGGCGCAGTTTGAGGTGTCTTGGCAAAAGGGGAGATTGAAACTTTATTCATCAGTTTGAAGTGCCTTAACAGGTAGCGGTCCTGTCGTGTGAGGAAGATCCATTTAGATCTGCTCTGATGGATAGATCCGTTTAGATCCACTCTGACGGACAACAATAACAACAACAAAAAAAACTCCCTAAGACTTCCTTGCTCATCCATCCAGATAGCAAAATTCTCTGTTTTTACTGTTATTTCTATTCCTTATGTTCTATTTTTATTCTTCTTCTTTAAGTAAAGCACTTTGAATTACCATTGTGTATGAAATGTGCTATACAAATAAAATTGCCTTGCCTTGCCTTGCCTAGATAACCATCTTTAAGTATACCTGAACCCAGGGGCGTAGTTTGTGGGGGGGATGGGGGGGAGGTAACCCCCTCAATATTCAAATGCTTCAGTTACAACCCCCCCAATATTTAAACATAAAAATCACATTAGATCAGATGAAAAATATGTAGAATTAATTTATTTTGTAGCAATAATTTCGTTTCTATTCAAATATGAGTTTGTCATAATAAATTAGAGAAAAATATACTCCCCCTCCATTGAACCGATTGGTAACGTCCATCCAATGCGCGCACTTTCACCAAAACAACGCGAGTGGCGCTCTATTGTTTGAATGAGAGAGTACGGGTAGCTCAAAAAATGAAGAGAACCGCTGCCCAGCCGACTATATTAAACTGCTGGTCAAAGAGGGACGTTAAAAAGAATAAAGCACTGAGAAGGAGGTATGAGAATATTGTAATAGCTAAGTACACTCCACATATATTTTAGCTAGCTAATCCATTGCAATTCAGCCATAACTATCAGTGTAACTGTAACCAGTTACCAAAACAGCCGTCTGTTTTGTTAGTTCATTTTTTAATAGTGTCTATTTATCAATGACAAAAGTATTCACATCGGTGTTTGTTTTCTTCCTAAATTAATCTGACTTTTAAACGAATTTGCTGAATGAACGATTTAAGTGACTGACAATAAAAAAAAGCGAATCGCTGCCGCCTACTGGCGGTTTCAATATTTAACATAATTTCTTTAGAATCACAGTTATGTTAGAATTTGATGAATGATTATACATAAATTTCATAAAGTTATGATAGATAGATAGATAGATAGATAGATAGATAGATAGATAGATAGATAAGAAATAAATAATCCAATAAACATTACACACAAAACAGATTATTATTATTTTTTAATAAAAAAATAAAATAACAGACAGCATACCAACGTTCAACCCCCCCAATGTTGAAACCAAATCTACACCCTTGCCTGAACCAGACAACACACACACACGCATGCTAAAAATTTACTGTCCGTGTACTCAATTCTATATTGACTCATCCTAGTGACTACTACAATAAACAAAACCCTTCCAACAACAGTCTAAAGTACAAACATTTACAAACTTTCACAAGTATTGAAGAACAGCTTTTGCCATTCAAAGGTGAATTGTGGAATAATCACAGGAATATTTTGAGTGTCTGAAAATAAATGAAAATCAAGACAATGGCTGTTCTGCTGCTGGTTCTGCTGCTCTGTGCTGGAAGCTCAATTGCTCAAGATTTATTGTCACCAAGTGTGGACATTATTGCTGAGCTGGAGAAGCTAAAGCACATGGATGGAAGGATACAAAAACTAGAAGAAACACTGACCAAAGTATTGAGTGAGAATGAAGGTAAGGTGGATTTGTATTGAACATGTCATTGTGGAAAATTTATGAACTCTTTTAAAGAAATTTCAAACTTACACGTTTTTAAATTCAGTGTTTATCAACGTTGTAACATTATCATATTAATGTGTATTCTGTACAGCTTTGAAAACCGAAGTACGAGATTCACAAAATAAGCTTGAAACTGTCCAAAAAGAGAGTGAAGGCAAGTAAAAAGCACATTTAGTTCCCATAGACATTTCAGAGATTTAAAATACACATTTTATTTTATTACACAAACTTACGCAACATTAAAATAAAAAAAACAAAAAATAAAAAACTTTACCATTCAAAACTTTGATTATGGAATAATAACAGTCAACTGAGTGTCTGAAAAACATCTGAGAAGTGAGACAATGGCAGTTACTTCCACAAGATTTATTGTCATCTAATGTGGAAATTATTGCAGCTTATTTTGAACATGACATTATGGGGAAACTTTACAGTTTATAAAGTATTTTAAAGAAATTACAACTTATATTTCTTTTGAAGCTCATTGTTTAGCAACATTCTAACTTTATTATATTAATGTGTTTTCTGTACAGCTTTGAAAACCGAAGTACGAGATTCACAATCTAAGCTTGAAGCTGTCCAAAAAGAGAGTGAAGGCAAGTATAAGGCACATTTTGTTCCCGTAGACATTTCAGAGATTTAAAATACACATTTTATTACACAAACATTAAAATAACTGAAGAACAGCTTTTGCCATTCATAACTGAATAATGGAATAAATCAATTGAGTGTCACCTAATGTGGAAATTGTTGCAGCTTGTATTGAACATGACATTATGGGGAAACTTTACAATTCATACATTCTAACATTATCATATTAATGTGTTTTCTGAACAGCTTTGAAAACCCTAGTACAAGATTCACAAAATAAGCTTGAATCTCTCCAAAAAGAGAATGAAGGCAAGTAAAAAGCACATTTTGTTCCCATAAACATTTAAATGTTTTAAATGTTTTTAATTTTACATAATTCGATTCACTCATTTCCAGGCAAAAAGGTTGCTTTCTCAGCTGGACTTCTGGCTTCTGGAACAGGAAAAATTGGGCCCATTGGTGATACCAAAACTCTGGAATACAAAAAAGTCTTTAGTAATGTTGGAAATGCCTATGACTCAAATACCGGTAAGTACATAAAGAGAATAACATTACAGGAATACAGTAACGGCATGCAGTTCTTAAACCTGTTCATATATGATGACATTTTCTGTGCATTACAGGTATTTTCACAGCACCAGTAAAAGGAGTCTATTACTTCAGATTTTACGGTCATTGTCATGATGGAACCACAATGGCGATCAGTCTCTTGAAGAATGGTCAAAGCCAGTGCTCCGTTCATGCCTGGAAGCCTGCTAGCAATGGTAACGCCAGCAATGGTGTCGTTCTCACACTGGAGATCGGTGACAAGATTAATACAGTACTGTGGAGGAACACCTGGGTTTATGATGATCCTGCAAGTTACACTAGTTTCAGTGGCTTTCTGATTTTCCCCTTGTGAATGTATGAATGTATGATTTTCCCCTTGTGAATATGAAAAATAATAAAAAACTAAAATTCTCACTACTTATCCTAAAAATCACTGACAGCATTTTCACATGATCAAATATTCGCCAAGGTTAACTTTGTTTTAAAAAGCCTGCATGAGTGTCATGAGTGTGAAACTGAAAAACAAAAAAACAAAACATTTAATTTAATTGAAATTTTCCCATAGAATTATTCCGAAACAGGGTATAGCTGCATGGGTCCGACGAAAAAATGGCCACGCTTCATACAGATGTCTTTTGTTATTTTATTTGCGCTCTCTCTCTCTCTCTCTCTCTCTCTCTCTCTCTCTCTCTCTGCAGACACCCTGAAAACTACAAGAAATAAAAAAACATTATTTTCAAATATGCATTTCTCAAGTTTCTTGTGATAATGTCCACTGGTATGCAATTGAATGACGCAACAGAAATACAACAATCCAATGACCAGTAATAACACATTACATGCAGAGTGACACAAAACACCACAATACACAATATGCAATAAACACAAAGTAAATGACCATGTGCGCCTCCCAGACCACATGCAGATTAAGAAACTATCTTGAGGCTCTATGGGTGCTTCTCAATATCCCTCCTCGTTTCCTCGCTCCTCCGTCCTCCATCCTATGACCCGGAAACCAATCAAGCTCAGCCATCTTGAACATCTCATGCATCGATGTCACTTTCCCACCGGAACGCACTCCCTGAGCTGGACTGAGTGGCAAAAGAACATGCTGCATGACTGGATTTAATAGGGAAAACTGCGAAAACACGAGTAAAACAAACGATTACACTAAAGGTTGGAATTGAATGTGTTCCTTACAACTTGTCAAATAAACCTAATCCATGGATATCCAGGAGTCGTGTTTCCTGACGTTTATGTGTGCCTGATTTCGACGCCGGGAAAATACATAAAGCAAATCTGCCTGTGAATATTGTATATAACTACAATATAGGTAGGTTTAAATCCGAGTAATCACTTATATCAATGTTATATATATCGTCATACTGTCCAGCCCTAAAACTTGTATAATTTTGGTCAGTGTTTATTTAAAAACACCCAATTATGCAGAATTTAAGATGGTAAATATTTAATTGATGAGTTGTCAACACAATATATAACAATACAGTATATACGGTATGATTTTACCTCAAAATCCAACAATCTGACACAAAATGATAACTGCAAATTAATGTTTCTGTGAACTGCAGCGATACATTTGCTTTTTTCTGTAGCTTTCTGCAGTCTTTAAAAATATACCTCAGATTTTGTGTCAAAGCTATTTGTATAGTCAATCACAAAGCTCTTTCTCGTTTTGGGTGTGTTTTTCGCGGCATTCATGCTGAAAACCAATGCTGCCGCTCTTTTGCCACTCAGTGAGCGTAACCGCGGTCATAACGGTCAACTGTGACGTCACGTGCATACCCTGAGACGCAAAAGTAGTTTTTTCCACCTTTTGACCACAATATGTCGTTAGTGTGCACCGTGTTGAAAAACTTCGAGTAATGAACCTTTTTACGATACACTTGAGGGGAAAGCCTCGGTGCTTCGCAAAGCTTCATTTCGCCATTACTAATTAAAATAACTATTAAGAACAAATTACCTGATGCACGCTCACACTTGTTTCCAGAGTCAATGAATGAATGAAACGAGGACGCTCGAAACTTCCGTGCGTCTATTTATAGCGCGCCAACTACGTAACGACGCAATTCTTATAATTGCCACAAAGACTTATGGGAGTTGTAGTACCAAACCCATACGTCACCCGGTTACAAATGAAAATCAAGAAAATGGCCGTTCTGCCGGTCTGTGCAGAGCGCTCAGTTGCTCAGGATTTATTGTCAATAACCGTGGACATTACTACTGAGCCCGAGAAGCTAAAACACATGGATGAAAGGATACAAAAACTAGAAGAAACACTGACCAAAGTATTGAGTGCGAATGAAGGTAAGGTGGATTTGTATTGTACATGTCATTGTGGAAAATGTATGAACTCTTTTAAAGAAATTACAACTTACACGTTTTTAAATTCATTGTTTATCAACAATGTAACATCATCATATTAATGATGATCATCATTATAATATTTAATGATGATCATCATTATTATATTTTATATTAATGTGTATTCTGTACAGCTTTGAAAACCGAAGTACGAGATTCACAAAACAAGCTTGAAACTGTCCAAAAAGAGAGTGAAGGCAAGTATAAGGCACATTTATTTCCCGTAGACATTTCAGAGATTTAAAATACACATTTTATTACACAAACTTACACAACATTAATTGAAGAACAGCTTTTGCCATTCATAACTGAATAGTGGAATAAGTCAATTGAATGTCACCTAATGTGGAAATTGTTGCAGCTTGTATTGAACATGACATTATGGGGAAACTTTACAATTCATACGGTCTAACATTATCATATTAATGTGTTTTCTGAACAGCTTTGAAAACCTTAGTACAAGATTCACAATCTAAGCTTGAATCTCTCCAAAAAGAGAATGAAGGCAAGTAAAAAGCACATTTTGTTCCCATAGACATTTCAGAGATTTAAAATACACATTTTATTTTATTACACAAACTTACGCAACATTAAAATAATTAAAAAAAAAAAAAAAAAAACCTTACCATTCAAAACTTTGATTATGGAATAATAACAGTCAACTGAGTGTCTGAAAAACAACTGAGAAGTGAGACAATGGCAGTTACTTCCACAAGATTTATTGTCACCTAATGTGGAAATTATTGCAGCTTATTTTGAACATGACATTATGGGGAAACTTTACAGTTTATAAAGTATTTTAAAGAAATTACAACGTATACTTCTTTTGAAGCTCATTGTTTAGCAACATTCTAACTTTATCATATTAATGTGTATTCTGTACAGCTTTGAAAACCGAAGTACGAGATTCACAAAACAAGCTTGAAACTGTCCAAAAAGAGAGTGAAGGCAAGTATAAGGCACATTTTGTTCCCATAGACATTTCAGAGATTTAAAATACACATTTTATTACACAAACTTACACAACATTAATTGAAGAACAGCTTTTGCCATTCATAACTGAATAATGGAATAAGTCAATTGAATGTCACCATGTGGAAATTGTTGCAGCTTGTATTGAACATGACATTTACAATTCATACATTCTGACATTATCATATTAATGTGTTTTCTGAACAGCTTTGAAAACCCTAGTACAAGATTCACAAAATAAGCTTGAATCTCTCCAAAAAGAGAATGAAGGCAAGTAAAAAAAAAACATTTTGTTCCTATAGACATTTAAATGTTTTAAATGACACATTTTACTTCAGTCGATTCGCTTATTTCCAGGCAAAAAGGTTGCTTTCTCAGCTGGACTTCTGGCTTCTGGAACAGGTCAAACTGGACCCTTTAGTGATTCCAAAACTCTGGAATACAAAAAAGTCTTTAGTAATGTTGGAAATGCCTATGACTCAAATACCGGTAAGTACTGTAAAGAGAATACCATTACAGGAATACAGTAACGGCATGCCGTTCTTAAACCTGTTCATATATGATGACATTTTCTGTGCATTACAGGTATTTTCACAGCACCAGTAAAAGGAGTCTATTACTTCAGATTTTACGGTCATTGTCATGGTGGAACCACAATGGCGATCAGTCTCTTGAAAAATAGTCAAACCCAGTGCTCTGTACATGACTGGAAGCCTGCTAGCAATGGTAACGCCAGCAATGGTGTCGTTCTCACACTGGAGATCGGTGATCAGATTTATACACAACTTTGGAGGAACACCTGGGTTTATGATGATCCTGCAAGTTACACTAGTTTCAGTGGCTTTCTGATTTTCCCCTTGTGAATGTCTGAATCTTTTATAACTTGTATCCAGTGCTAAATGTAATGCAAAACACAACTGTTCCTGTATATGTGAACTGTATCTGAGTAAATAAGAGCAAATAGGGACAACAAAAGGGAGATCATTGTTTATGCTTCTTAGTTACGATATGTTTAAGTCTAGACTTCTTCATACTTCATACTTCTTCAGTTGGACATAGTGATGTTTTAAAGGTAAAAAATGATATAAATACTGTTCGGTTTCTCGCACAAACTGATCGTTTCGTGTCTTAGGACATCAATGTGTCGTCACGAGCCGCAGGGTTTAATTTGGATTTGTCTGTGCATGTTTTTTGACTCTTATAAATTGTGTTACCATTGACACTCGTTATACGACTGACAGACGGCAACAGTTGGAGCTAAAAATCATCATTTGTGTTCTACTGAAGAAATAAAGTCACCTACATCTTGGATGCCCTGGGGGTAAGCAGATAAACATCACATTTTCATGTTTGGGTGAACTATCCCTTTAAGTCTGAAAATAAACCAAACATGTCACCAAATTATGATTCACTTGCATTCTTACCTCCAGGTGGTCAGACACCAGCAAAGAATCAGAAAGTCAATGATAAACAGTCAAAATTAGACCTTTTAAAGCTCATAGTGTGCAGTTAAATGATAAAATATTAATCATACTTCAAATCAAATTAATTTTATTTTATTGTTAATATGAATACAAATAATAATAATAAAAAAACTAACTTAACAATTCTCACTACTTATCCTAAAAACAGCATTTTCACATGATCTAATATTTGCCAACACTGTAAAAAAAATTCCGTAAAAAAACGGTAATTTTCTGGCAGCAGGGGCGCCAGAAAAATATCGTAAAATAACCATATTTTTGAGACATTTATTTTCTGTTATTTTACAGTATATTTCTGCTGCCAGAAAATTGCCATTTTTTACAGGATTTTTAAAATTTAATTTATAATAAAATACAGTTTATAACCATTTTACATAAAATCTTCTGTATTTTCTTTAGCTTTTTTATGTTTAATGAAGAACATTTACTTGTGTAAAAACAAAATTCCCTATAAAGTTAAATTCCCTATAAGGTTAAATGCTGCAGAAACTAATTAAACACACCTGAACCAGCTAATCAATGTCTTCAGGATTGCTAGAAACTTCCAGGCAGGTGTTCTGGAGCAGGTTAGAGCACTTTGCAGGACAATGGTCCCCCAGGAGCGGAGTTTGACACACATGCTGTGGACCGACCGTCATCTGCTTTCATGAAGTGCTCTTCTTAGCTTTTGATCCCTTGGGGTTTATCTTGAAAAGGGATCTGCCAAACAAACAACATAAGTAATGAAACAGACTCTACTATAGAACTTTTTATAAATTAACAGTAATAAATTAACATTATCATTTCTTACGTTTAACAGCATGCGCAGGAAGATGATTTAAGAGTCTTCCGACATCTCAGTGTGAAAGAGAAACTTTTGGAAAATACTGGAACGATAATCTGGTCTAAGAACATCTTAAAATTAAAACAAAATTTTCAAATGTGTCTGGATTAATGTAGATAGATAATGTAGAGAGAGAGTTTCATAACTGTTTTGATGTATGAAATTAACTGCTGGTTTCGTACCACTGCAAGAACTCCAGCGTTGCTCTTTGGCCTACTGGGTACAAGATGTTAAGGTAGTTGTAAGACACCTACTCAACAGTATCACTGAAAGTGGTGCTGTGGCTATTAACAATGATTTGGTCCACAGGAATCAAAGTACTCTTCCTGTTATTCATATAGACAAGAAAAGAGATATGTAACATTTTGTGAGAAACAAAACATAAAAACATAAGTTCCAGCAATAGGCTACGTGCATAAGCGTAGTGACTGATTTCCGCTGGCGCCAAAAGTCGGCATACTGGTTTCCTTCCTGTCTTCATCCGCTGTAGTAAACAAGCAAGATTGAGTGCTGCTGTTGTACGTAAAAAGAGAAATAATGTGCGTGACTCATCTAAGTTTCAAAGAACTGAGGGTGGATCTACGGAGCACTGCTGTGCTTCAAGTTGGTATAAAGGCCAATTCACACCGCACTGACAAACGCCAACGAACAAGTTGGCCGTTGGATTTAGAATTCTATGAGGAAAAAAACTGTCATGTTCACTGTCACAAATACGGTTCCCGCGGCTCCTCCTCCTGGCCGCCGGAGGGAGCCGTCACCGGAATTCTGAGCATCTTCCATTCGGATTACACTACCCATAGGCCCTCATTCCTAGGACTGATTGCACATGCACCTGCACTGCATCACACTCACACTATTTAAGACACACACACTCATACACCGCGAAGTCTTGATTTGCCGAGGTGATCATTTCTGAGCGTTTTCCAGTGGACTGTTTATCTGTTACTGTTTGGACTGTTTACCATCTTGTGAATCTCCGCCGCCTGCCCTGATCCTTGCCTGTTTCCTGGACTGTGTTCTGCCTGCCGCCTGCCCTGATCTCTGCCTGTTGTAAGACCCTGTTTCCTTGCTTCCTTCCATGCAGATCTCCACCAAGCTATCAGCACAGGCCAGCCAGCTCACGGTGCATCAGCACCAACTGACCCGCCTAACATCCCTCACTGAGGAGCTGGTAAAGACCTTGCAAAGTTTGCGGTTCAATCCTCCTGAAGCCATGCCGCCGCCCGCTACACCTGCCAGTCACGTGCCCCCCGCATCTCCTGCAGTAAATCCATGCCTTGCTCTGCCAGAGAAGTTCGACGGCAATCCAGCTAAATGTAAGGGCTTTCTTCTTCAATGCTCCCTATTTGTGAATCAACAGCCCTCACTGTACTCCAACAAATCCAATCGGATATCGTTTGTATGCTCTCTGCTCACCGGCAAAGCATTGGACTGGGCCACGGCGGTATGGAGAGAGGATAGCTCTGTGTTCCCTACATTCGCTGCTTTTTTACAAAGCTTCAAGGAGGTGTTTGAACATCCCGAGGGTGGCAAGAGCGCTGGTGATCAACTTCTCTCACTGAGCCAAGGTAAATCGACTGCAGCTGAATTTGCTTTAAACTTTCGCACACTAGCTGCTCAAACAAACTGGGTCGAAGATACCTTGAAATTATATTTCGCAAGGGCTTATCTCGGGAACTCCAGGCTGAACTGGCCTGCCGTGAAGAGGGAAGATCGTTAAATGAATTCATCGAACTCGCCATCCACATTGATAATCTCCTTTGATCTCGGCGTCCCAGCCACTTATCCACCATACTCAACGCAACCTCAGAACCCATGCAACTCGGATATACCCCACTTCTTCCAGAAGAACGTGAGAGAAGACGCCAGCTACATCTGTGTCTCTACTGCGGACAGGCCGGCCATATTAAGATGAACTGCCCCATCCGACCCAGTACTCCCAATCCCAAAGCGGTGAGTGTAGCCCAGCATTCTGACTATGCATCCAACTGTCTAAAAATTCCCATTCAAATAACTGTCGACGATCAGATAATATCTACCCATGCACTCCTGGACTCTGGCACGGCAGGAAATTTCATGTCAGATACATTCATTCACGACCACAAGATCACTTTAACCAACTGCCATTCTCCGCTAACAGTGGAGGCGCTAGATGGGAAGCCCATCAGAGGAGGAAAAGTGGCAAACATCACCACCGAGCTCGCCTTCAAGTGGGAGCCCTACATCACAAACAGATTCGGTTTTACGTCATCCACTCACCTAACAATACAGTCATCCTTGGCTTGCCGTGGCTCAGAACCAACAATCCTCACATCTCCTAGAAGGAGGGTCAGATCATTCAGTGGGACTTCACCTGTCATCATCGCTGCCTGAGATCTGTCACTCCCTTGCCCATCCAAACCATCCCTGACTGCAACACCGAGCCCGACATCGAATCTGCCATTCCAGCTGAATACTCTGATCTAGCGATTGCATTCAGCAAAGACAAGTCAACAGAGCTGCCTCCTCATCGCCCCAGTGACTGTGCCATTGAACTACTACCCGGTACAACGCCGCCTAAGGGCAGAATATTCCCTCTGTCGCAACCTCAGTCCGCAGCCATGAAGTCGTACATCGGGGGGGAATTGGCTAAGGGATTTATTCGGCCTTCTACATCACCAGCATCCTCAGGCTTCTTCTTTGTTAAGAAAAAGGACGGCAGTCTACAGCCTTGCATCGATTACCGTGGCCTGAACGATATCACTGTGAAATTCCAATATCCTTTACCACTGGTTCCTGCAGCCCTTGAACAACTACGACAAGCCAAATATTTCACCAAGCTGGACCTCCGCTGTGCATACAATTTAATCCGCATCAGGGAGGGAGATGAGTGCAAAACAGCCTTTTCCACTGCCACCGGTCACTATGAGACTCTCGTTATGCCCTTTGGGCTATCCAACAGTCCATCAGTCTTTCAATCCTTCATCAACGACGTCTTCCGAGACATGCTTAACCGCTGGGTCATCGTTTACATAGACGATATCCTCGTATACTCCAACACGCACTTCAACTGCATTTCTGGGCTATGTTATCAATCAGGAGGAAGTGGCAATGGATGATCGCAAGGTAAAGGTGGTACTGGAGTGGCCACAACCGCGCACTTTGAAAGAATTACAGTGGTTTCTGGGGTTCGCCAACTTCTACAGGCGGTTTATTAGAATGGGCTCCCCTAACCTCTGTGACAAAGCGCCAGTCCACACGACTCACCTGGTCACCCGAGGCCGTACAGGCATTTCAAGAGCTAAAGGAACGATTCACTACGGCGCCCATTCTCCGTCACACAGATCCAGAGCTCCCTTTCATCGTGGAGGTGGACGCCTCCAGTACGGGCATTGGCACGATGTAAATGCAGAGAATATAATCCCTGAAACCCTATTACTCGCTCCAGTTCAATGGGATGTCATGACCGAGATCTCTCAGGTGAATGAACAAATGGCGCCTCCACCAGCATGTCCACCTGACAGCACCTTTGTTCCCATCCACCTTCGGGACAAACTGTTACACCAAGTCCATGATCTCCCCAGTTCCGGCCACCCAGGTATCACCGCCACTCTACACCTATTACAGAATCCATTCTGGTGGGAAACCATGCTGACGGATGTTACCAACTTCATTACCAACTGCACAGCCTGTCAAACCTCCAAACTCCACATCAAGCTCCCACAGGTCTGCTACAACCTCTCCCCATTCCTCAACGACCTTGGTCGCACATTGCCATAGATTTTGTCACGGATCTTCCCGAATCCCAGGGCCACACTACCATACTCACCATCATTGATCTCTTTTCTAAGGCATGCCGGTTGCTACCACTTCCCACCGCACTGGAGACAGCAGAACTCCTATGCAATCATGTCTTCCGATTCTACGGTCTGCCGGAAGATATTGTATCCGACAGGGGTCCGCAGTTCACTTCACGGGTCTGGACAGCCTTTTTCAAACAGCTGAACGTCAACATCAACCTCTCTTCTGGGTACCACCCCGAATCCAATAGGCAGACTGAGCGCATGAATTAAGAGCTCACAAGATTCCTACGCACGTATTGTCAACATAACCAATCCGACTGGAGCCGCTACCTAATGTGTGCCGAGTACGCTCAAAACTCTCTGCGGAAACCTGCCACCGGCATCACCCCATTCCAATGCGTTCTGGGCTTCCAGCCACCACAGCGCTAAAAGAACTTCCTTTGCAAAAGTTCCTTTCAATTTAAAAGTCTCTTGTGACTCACTGACTCATTCACCTGTCAAGTGTTGCCGCCATCTAATGGCGTATTAATGTAATTTTCACTCAATCCATATAACGCACTAATGGACATATTTATATAAAATAATATTTATTGAACAAAAAAAAAAAACACAATTGTACAGTTCAGTCAAATGTAAAGCACTAGTGTGCCCGTGACGGTTGTAAAGTGTGCCGTGGATAATTACCAAATGCCAAAAAAAATAAAAAAAATAAAAATAAATAAATAAATGCTACACCTCGTATCTCTCTATTTCCTAATTTTTGTTTTCTTATTTAAAAAAAACAAAACAAAAAACAATGATATAGGCCACCCTTTACGCTTGTATGTGGGTTTTACAAATATTTAACGAATGAAAAGGATTTTAAAGAGCTTGTGCCAAAACCTCATAACTCCATTGGATCCTCAAACTGTCAGTCAAACCTCATAAATCCACCTCACCTCGTGAATGAAGTCAGTTTGGTCATCTCGTCTATGCAATGCAAAGGTAATTAAAGATCTGATGTTTGAAAAAAATTGTAAAGCGTTTTCTTTACTCAAAAAACACTATGTCTACAAAGTTTAATGTTTTACGTATTTGAAGAGCGGAGAAGAGTCTTCGTCTGATATGTCCCGTCTAACTTAGTTGTAGCCAATATGCTATGCCAAAGGATGTAAGTTAATTATCACATTTAACATAGCACAATTTGACTTGCTCTGGAACAAATAATAGATTAAGAAGACCAAAGATTGCCCGTTTTATGTACTAAAATTGAATTATGTCTCATGTTTAACCACTATAAGAGCCAGCGGCAAATCCCAGCTGAAGCTGTTCTCGGCGGGTACACCAGCACTGAACGGCCGCTGACTCCCTGGAGCTCGCATTTCTGAAAACGTCAAAACAAATTGTAAAATAGGCGCTGTTATTAAATATGAGTCACATATTTCAGGTCTAAACAACTACATTCTCGTCTAAAAAAACTATTAACAGTTCGTGGTACAACAAGTAGTATTCGCATGGCGGCCGATCACTTCTAGCGCAGTGATACAAGGTAGGAGTGCTGTTATCACTGAAATATCGCACGGCTATCAGCCAATCAGATTCGAGAACCAGACAGAACTGTTGTACATATATATATATCATAGCTGCCAACTCTCACGCATTCAGCGTGAGACTCACGCAATTGACCCAATTCTCACACTCTCACGCCACACCCCCATATTCTCACGCAGACTCGTGCAGAAGTGAGGAAAAAAAATCGCGCCGCATGATCTCGCAAAGCAACGCGCAGAGAGACCAGACAGACAGTGTACAGTGAGTTTTTTTTGACAATTGTGAGGGAAATACACAATTTATTCCTATAAACTGTGTAGTCTTCTGTTCTCCCTCCCATCTGCACCGTGTGAATTGTGAACGCAGGCAGGTCAATGAGTTACAGGGCGCTCCGTGTCTCCGTCCAGTTTAGGCTAATAACTAATAGGCCTAATATGCTGTTATATGGTTTATAGGGGTGTGACAAGATTTCTCGTCGAGGCGAAAAGTAGTCTGTGATGTTGCCATGACAGAGTGTTAGGATGATTAGGAAAGAATATACCACCACTATCATTTTGCTTTGTATTTAAATAAAAAACATTTAATTCAGTTGGATAACGGTCGCCGCCGCTCCATATTTACAGAGTTACGCGCGATCACGAAAGTGAAAGTAAACGCGAGCGCGCATTCAAACGCGATTTCAATACCCTGCATTTGAAAGCGGCTCCCTGATGAATACAGATATCCTCAATATGAAAGCTATTTTAGGCTGGGCAGTGTAGTTGTAACCATCTCTTAGCTCTGTATCAAAGAAAAATTGGTCTTATTTGCACTTTGAATATTGAGAGAGTGCGATTATTGTTGCACTTATTGTAAAGTGTTACCATAAAAATGAATAACAGTTTTCTCTTAAAAGTGCCCTAGATTCAAAAATTGAATTTACCTCGGCATTGTTAAATAACAAGAGTTCAGTACATGGAAAAGACATACAGTGAGTCTCAAACTCCATTGTTTCCTCTTTCTTATATAATTCTCATTTGTTTAAAAGACCTCCGAAGAACAGGCGAATCTCAACATAACACCGACTGTTACGTAACAGTCAGGATCATTAATATGTACGCCCCCAATATTTGCATATGCCAGCCCATGTTCAAGGCATTAGACAAGGGCAGCCAGTATTAACATCTAGACCTGTGCACAGCTGAATCATCAGACTAGGTAAGCAAGCAAGGACAACAGCAAAAAATGGCAGATGGAGCGATAATAACTGACATGATTCATGATAACATGATATTTTTAGTGATATTTGTAAATTGTCTTTCTAAATGTTTCGTTAGCATGTTACTAATGTACTGTTAAATGTGGTTAAAGTTACCATCATTTCTTACTGTATTCACGGAGACAAGAGTCGTTGTTATTTTCATTTTTAAACACTTGCAGTCTGTATAATTCATAAACACAACTTCATTCTTTGTAAATCTCTCCAACAGTGTAGCATTAGCCGTTAGCCACGGAGCATAGCCTCAAACTCAATCAGAATCAAATGTAAACATCAAAATAAACACTATACTTACGCGATTAGACATGCTGCATGACGAACACTTTGTAAAGATCCATTTTGAGGGTTATATTAGCTGTTTGAACTTTTTTTATGTTGTTTAAGGCAAGCGCGAGCTCTTGGGGCGTGGAGCACGAGAATTAAAGGGCCACACACCCTGAATCGGCTCATTTCTAATTATGCCCCAAAATAGGCAGTTAAAAAAAGTGAATTAAAAAAATCTATGGGGTATTTTGAGCTGAAACTTCACAGACACATTCAGGGGACACCTTAGACTTATATTACATCTTTTAAAAAAAAGTTCTAGGGCACCTTTAATCTTATTAAGCACAAACAATAAGGTTTCATTTGTTAACATTAGTTAATGCACTGTGAACTATCATGAACTAACAATGAATGACTATTTTTATTAACTAACATAAACAAAGATTAATAAATACTGTAGCAAAGATATTGCTCATTGTTAGTTGATGTTGGTTAATACATTAATGTTAATAAATGAGATCTTATTGTAAAGTGTTAGCATTTTTATTTATACTGTTTTTATGATCAGTTTGTGGAAAGGAGTTCAGTTAGGAGGTCAAAAGTTGTAGAAGCTCATAAATCATGTACAGTAAGGTCTGAAGAGACTGAAATCATACAGAAGAGAAGCCAGTCACTTGATTTTTTTTGGTAAAACCTTTTACAGTGCTTGAGTATTGTTGTCTTTTACTGCATATGATAATTCAGTCTGAGAAAGTATAACTGAAATGACATTCATTACAAGATGATTAGTTAAAACATTTCAAACACACCTGCAGACTACTTTTTTCTAGTCATGTATTTCGCCATCTTGTCTCTTCTCGTGAACTCAATCTTGAGTCTCGTCTTATGAGATACCTGTCTCGTCACACCCCTAATAGTTTATATAGAATTAAGTTAGCATTAGCAGAGTTGTTTGTTTTGCAGCACTGAGCAGTTATTTTACATAACTTTATCATAAAAAACAGTACAAAAGCAAGCCACGCCCTCCATAAGCCCCTCCCCCATAACCAAAGCCACGCCCCCCAAAATCTCACTCTAAGCTGAACTCAAAAGTTGGCAGCCCTGATATATAGGCCTATGTATATTCAAACTGAGCTACAACCTGCCGCCTGAATGTTGCTGTCTGTTAAGTTTTCTAATCTCATTAAACTGCTTAACAACAAACGTCCCCTTTAATTAAAACAGTGTTAACAAGCTGATGTAGATCGGATCTGTTCATTAGCTTGATGTGCTCTGTTATAATGATTAAACATCTTTTTACAGCCAACTCTCCAAATCTTTTAATCGATTTGCATTGTTTAAACTTTCAATAAGTCAGCCGTTTACTTACATTATGTTAAACAAGTGCAATTTAACCACAATAAACACCGTTTTTCCCTGAGGTACTTAAGGACTTGAGGACTTGAAAAGAGCCGCATCGCCG
The DNA here is from genome assembly GCF_018812025.1 of Megalobrama amblycephala. Classification (NCBI taxonomy): domain Eukaryota; kingdom Metazoa; phylum Chordata; class Actinopteri; order Cypriniformes; family Xenocyprididae; genus Megalobrama; species Megalobrama amblycephala. Next base: position 41,641,884 of record NC_063060.1, on the reverse strand, counting down.
CTTTCCGCCATTTTCGAATATGAAGAATCCTCTACTGTGGCCTCTCACGGGATAGCACAGCGTGCATCTTATGCCTACTACAGAATTCGGGCGGAAGCAGTAGGTCATCCGGGTACTTCTCGCCTACTGTTTTTCGAATACTATGAATTCGGACATACTACTCGCCTCGCATACTGTTATTCGCATACTATATAGGAGGGAAGTATGCGATTTCGGACGCAGCGTGATGCTTATTTTAGGCAAATCCTGGAGACATCAAGTAAAAACAGACATTTTAAGCGTTGCACAAGTAAACCGGAAACCGATATGCCGACTTCTGGCGCCAACGGAAGTTCGTCACTACGCTTCTGCACGTAGCCTATTATATTATCTTTAAATGGTGCAACACTCACCTTTTCACCATGTCTTTAATATCAGAAACTCACACAACTTATCTGCAGAGAGAGAGACTATTTGTGAGAAATAAAACATAAAAACATAAATTCTAGCAATTATATTATCTTTAAATGGTGCAACTCTCACCTTTTCACCATGTCTTTAATATCAGAAACTCAATAAGTTGTGTCATAAGTTATCATAACATAAGACACCAGTGAAATTTTAAATTTGTGATGGCTCTTCAAACTGTAGTGAGATTGGGTTCATAACTTCAAAATGGTACAGTAACCAACAATGCAAGAGTTCTTTCATTTCAATGCAATTTAATTCACATTCACTTGTATAACTCTGTTCACTATACATACTGTATTTCAAAGCAGCTTTACAGAAAATGCATGTTTCTATGTTACAAAATCACAATAGTCTTTTACGAGATGATTTCAGAAAGAACAGTTGTAAGATAGTACAAATTGTAGTACTTACAACTATCATATTCTTTTAAGCAAAAGTAGTGTGCATGTAAAAAGCAATGATAACATGATCATTTTGTAGAATCATCCATGTTTGATGTTCTGGAGTCCTTCATCTGAAGTCTTCATAAGAGGCTGGATCCAAGCTGGAGCTGGAGCTGGTATAGTCTCTAGTTACCTTGTGATATTAATATTTGCTTGAATTATTTTATTTTTTTATTCAATTGATTCATTAATGCATTCAAATGAAGACACGCGCAATAAGAATGTAATTGTGTTTTATATACCTTTGTAATTTTACAGTAATTTTCACTGATATTTCGGTGTTATTTACATTTCAAAATAGTTTATTATTGTTTTCTGAAAATAGACACAAAAAAACAGGGTTCCTAAAAACCACATGGTCCCTTAAATTGAGCGGATGACGTTCAATAAACAAAGAATACTGTAATAATATTTTATGTGCTTTTATATTTTTGCAGTCTATTTTCGCTGACATATCAGTGTTATTTGCATTTCAAAATAGTTTGTTTTCCAGTTTATTTTCCTTTAATTCCTAAAATAGACTTAAAAATCAACACAATCCCTCGTCATGTCTAGATGCAGGTCCTTCATCTCAACTGAATACAGCCTGGATCTGGCAGACTGCAGAAAACCTCTGGATAAACAGAGAGACTAATATTAGCGTAGACGCCATTCTTCTTATGATGTATGATTGTTCCCGGTTCCGGGTGACCTAATTTATGCAGCCTAACAATTTACGTGATTTGAATTAAAGAAGTAGATCATGTGTTATGTGTATGCCAGGGTAAAATGATGTGTTTTTGTCTAAATTTAGGCTGTAGGTGGACGGTCATTTAGTGTTAAAGGGTTAGTTCACCCAAAAATGAAATTCTGTAATTTATTACTCACCCTCGTTCCACAAACATAAGACCTTCGTTCATCTTCAGAACATAAATTAAGATATTTTTGATGAAATCCGATGGCTCAGTGAGGCCTGCATTGACAGCAAGGTAATTAACACTTTCAGATGCCCAGAAAGCTACTAAAGACATATTTAAAACAGTTCATGTGACTACAGCGGTTCAGCCTTAATGTTATAAAGCGACAAGAATACTTTTTGTGCACCAAAAAAAACAAAATAGCGACTTTATTCAACAATATCTAGTGATGGGCGATTTCAAAACACTGCTTCATGAAGCTTCGAAGCTTTACAAATCTTTTGTTTCGAATCAGAGGTTCAGAGTGTGAACCATTAGTTGCGTCCCAAATGACGCACTATACACTATGTACTCATCCATTTCCAAACATGCCGTTCTTAAACCTGTTCATATATGATGACATTTTCTGTGAATTACAGGTATCCAGTGCTGGATGTGATACAAAACTTTTTGCATCACAAAAAAATTATGGAACTTGATTGTTCCTGTATACGTGAACTGTATGTGAGTAAATAAGAGCAAATAGGGACAACGAAAGGGAGATCATTGTTTATGCTTCTTAGTTATGATACGTTTAAGTCTAGACTTCTTCATACTTCTTTCTTAAGTCTGAAAATAAACCAAACGTGTCATCAAATTATGATTCATTTGCATTCTTACCTCCAGGTGGTCAGACACCAGCAAAGAATCAGAAAGTCAATGATAAACAGTCAAAATTAGACCTTTAAAGCTCATCTCATAGTGTGTAGTTAAATAATCAAATATTAATCATAATTCACATCAAATTCATTTTATTGTTAATATGAATGAAAAATAATAATAAAAACAACTAACTTAAAAGGCAATTGTCACTAATTATCCTAAAAACAGCGTTTTCACTTGATCTTATATTTGCAAAGGTTAACTTTGTTTTAAAAAGCCTGCATGAGTGTCAAACAAAAACAAGTCATTTAATTTAATATTTTATTGAAATTTTCCTGTAGAATTATTCTGAAACAGGGCAATATAAAAAAGACAAGTAAATACAAACATAGATGTTTCATGGAAGCTTGTTGTCTCTCTGTAGAGGAGCCGTTCAAGTTTCTCCCTTTAAAAATACAAATTTTACCTTTGTTCACAGAAAGAAAATTCCCGTAAGAGACACAGGGAAACAGGGAACAGGCCAGTTTTACTCTGAGAATGCATAATGGACATATTCTTCATATTCTGAAAAATAAAAACCTCTCTGGTTCTTGTCAGAGTGATGAAGAATAACTGGAGAATGTAATAGTTTCGGACACTTCAAAAGCCTGAAAAGTTGTCATGCTTACATTAAGAATAAACTGACATCAGTGAACCTGATGTAATTGTAGTGTCAGTTATTATAAGAGTGCAGGCATTTACATCATAATAGACAAATCCTTTAAAGACTGGCTTCATCCTTTCAAAAGAACTGAAAGGGCTGAATTTTGAGTGTGTGTCTGGTATCCTTGGTGTTTAAAACAGCTTATGAGTCGTCGCCATTAACGCTGTCACCATCATCTTCCCCTTCCACATGCTCTCCCTCTTCCTCCTCTTCTTCCTCTTCTTCATTCTCTCCTCCCTGGCTTTTAACCTGAGAGGGAAAAGAAACTCACTATAGTTGGAAACAGATCTTAGAGACCCAAACAACATTCACAACATTAGATATCCATAATTTGACGTTGATGTTCTACAATGTAAATTACAGACACCCATAGCGAAAATGCAGATTTTGAAGCAGTTATGTTCATTTTTGAAAACATACTTTAATAACTAGGACAGCACCAATGACACTTCATCTTAACCTCCATAATTCTGCAAACAGATTCAGTTTCACATACCTCCTCCTCTTCTTCCAACAGATCTCTCTCCTCCTCAGAATCGTTTATCTCTTGCTCTTCTCTCTCTCTGTCTTTCTTGCTGGAATGCTGCAGGGAGGAAGCCTCACTCACTTCTGCCTTCACACTCTTCCCCTCTGAAGAAAAAGAAACATGCATATACAATAGATATTAACAGTTCACAATAAATTATATATATATCCATCCATATATCCAGATAAATGCGATATTCTTATTTAATAATATAACATGACAGTATTATTAAATCATTCTAATCACTAAAATGTAGTTAAAGACAAATGTAAGTTTTGATTTAATGGAATTTTAAAATCTATTATTTTTGACAAAACTATGGATTGTCGATTATTGTATATGGACTCATTTTAAGGGCATGTATGGGGGAAAAAATGAAGAATGTTACCGGATTTCTTGCTGTGGTCTTTCTCCATCCTGTCCAGACTCTCCAGCAGATAGTCAACCTTGTGTTTGATTTGAGAAAGCTCTCTCTTAATAGTTTGGAGGTCATCTGCTTTTACTGAAAGGAAAAGAAAAACCCTGAATGCATGTACAAACTGACAAGCCAACCAATGTCAAAAATGTAAAAAAGTGATGTAATGGACAGTAAGGCTTATAAAGATAAAAAAATGCAATGTTAAAGTGATAGTTCACCCCAAAATGAAAATCATTTCATCATTTACTCACCCTCATGTCGTTCCAAACCTGCAAGACTTTCATTCATCTTCAGAACACAAAAGATGATATTTTAAAGGGATAGTTCACCCAAAAATTAAAATTTGATATTTATCTGCTTACCCCCAGGGCATCCAAGATGTAGGTGACTTTGTTTCTTCAGTAGAACACAAATGATGATTTTTAACTCCAACTGTTGCCGTCTGACAGTCTTATAATGCGAGTGTCAGAGCGCAATCAGACCTCACTAAACGAGTGATGAACGCAGTTGGACATAGTGGTGTATCAGAGGTAAAAATGATATAAATAATGTTCGTTTTCTCGCACAAACCAATCGTTTCGTGTCTTAGGACATCAATGCGCCGTCACGAGCCGCAGGGTTTAATTTGGATTTGTCTGTGCATGTTTTTTGACTCTTATAAATTGTGTTCCCATTCACTCGCGTTATAAGACTGTCAGACGGCAACGGTTGGAGTTAAAAATCATCATTTGTGTTCTCACAAAGTCACCTACATCTTGGATGCCCTGGGGGTAAGCAGATAAACATCAAATTTTCATTTTTGGGTGAACTATCCCTTTAATAAAATCTGAGCCAGTTCTGTACTCTCCATTTACAGCTACACAACTACCACTTTGACGCTTCAAAAAGTTCATAAGAAGAGATGGTAAAATGTTTAGTCCAAATTTTCTGAAGAGACTCAATCACTTTATATGATGAACAGATTGAATTTACCCTTTTATTCACATATAAACATTGATCAGCGAACATAAAGGCTTACCAAAACCTGCTTGATGTGCGATCAAAACCTTTTGCGGAAGCTCAAACGTGCTGCGTAACACGAGAATGAACCTCATTGGTTTTTGCGCGTCAAAAACTCATGCTTAAGCTTCTGTTTACCACAACTGATGTGTGAGTTGATCAATGTTTATCTGTGAATAAAAGCCTAAATTAAATCTGTTCATCATATAAAGAGATAGAGTCTCTTCAGAAAATTTGGACTAAACCGCTCAATTCATATGGATTAGTTTCACGATCTCTTTATGAATGTTTTGAAGTGTCAAAGTGGTAGCTGGTAACATTCGACTGTCAATGGAGGGACAGAAATCTCTCAGATTTCATCATTGGGACTGTTTACACCTGGTCACTTCATGCATTTTCACTGATCGGATAGCTATCCGATCGTGAAAAGGCCAGGTCTCAATGCCCTCCAAAACACATTCGAAACGGATATAAATCCGATCACTCAAACCACTTCAGGAGGTGGTCTGGGACGCATTCCAGTCAAAACTGAACAGGTCTAAATGCATCTGGCTGTTGAAACCACATATGTAAATTTAACTTCTCCCAAAAATACTAAAAAATAAACATGTGAGCCTGTGTTATATGCTAAATAACATGTTATAGTTGCGCCACTGCAGCATGCATCACCGCAGATGAGGCGCTGATATCTAATCATCTTCATTAAATGTAATGATACCAAATGATCTTACCAGTGCTGATGCCACGCTCTCTCCTATTGCATCTTTGATTTTGAAATTAGGCAATGATCAATAAAATGCAGCTCATATTTGTTGCTTTCGGTGACGTGAACTCCATGAAATCTGCATATAGCGTGGGAATTTAAGATCGGATCTATATCCATTTTGCGGAGACACATTTATGTGGCCGTGTGTAGATGCAATCGTTTTTATAAATCAGACAGCTATCCGATCAGAGAAAATGCATGAAGTGACCAGGTGTAAACAGGCCCAAAAGATCTTCATTTGTGTTTCGAAGTTGAATGAAAGTCTTATAGGTTTAGGATGACATAGGCTGAGTAAATGATGACAGAAATTTTCATTTTTGGGTGAACTAACCCTTTAACGTCAACTACCAGACAGAAAAAAAACCAACCAAAATTTATTTAACACATTTGTCACTGGTAGATGAATATAAAATAAAGAAAAGGTACTGACGGGCTCGAGAGGGCGTCCGCTGGCTGCTCTTGGAAGAAGTTGAGAAACTGGACTTGGTGCGGCGGCTGGTTCCCCCGCTCATGCTGACCCGTGGACGTTTGGAAGGGATCACAGCCCGTGACAGAGGAGGTGGTGGCGGCGGGGGCACACGGGAAGGATACGAATACATTCTGTACAACACAAAGAGACTGAGGTGTCAGCAAAAAGTGTACACATTTATATATATATCAATAACTGCAGGTCTTACCTATCATAGTACTCTCTCTGGAAATCATAATCAAGCTCAAAACCAGAACTACTGCTGGAGAGACTGTAGAGAAACAGAGATTTTAACAAAAATAAAATTGGTTTGTTTGAATAAAACAATAAAATGGGTGAATATATAAATGTATTCCTTACCTGTACATATCTCCAGCTGATCGCTTTGATGTATTTGACCTGTGAGGTTTGGGCTCTCCTGCCAAGTTAATATCTGATTGAAAGGCAAGGCAATTGCTCAGTTAAAAGAGAACTATATGATAAGGTTAAACAATAAGATTTTTAATGTCCTCACCAAGCACCTGTCCAACGACCATCCGGCCGTCCTCTCCTGCTACAGCCGCTCGTGCGTTCCTCTCGTTGACGTACTGGACAAAGGCGTAGCCCTTATGCACAGAGCAGCCAACAATCTTGCCGTATTTGCTAAAAATGGCTTCAACATCTGCCTTGGTGACCAACATAGTGTTTAGGTTTCCAATGAATACCCTTGAGTTCAGCGACCGTGGGTCTGTCTTATTTGTGACATTGCTGGCTATCAGCTGACTAGCGCTGGGAGGACGACTAGGGCAGTGTAAAGAGAAATAAGGAAGAAAATTAGTATATTTCCAAAGGGGAACGCTAGCAAAACTTCGAGCCTATACTACTGAGGAATGTGTTTGCCAATATGTGGATGATTCAAAGAGGACAATACGATTCCTCAATAATTAATACACAGAAAACACATGTGATGTTTGACATGGAAAGAAACGTGCGACTCACTCCATGGCGTCACTGCAGGGCAGCTGTCTGTTTGTCAATGTGAGTAGCCCAAAGTGCAGATTTCTCTCAGCCAAAACAACAACTCCAGCACCCGACCAGTGAGCGGCACCTGGCTCCTAACAGTTACACTGAGAACAAAAACACTCCTCATTACATCTGGACATGGTTAGTTTTGTTTTAATCGATACATTTGAAATTCTGTTTTGAATATAGCTTACCAATCAAAAGTTTGGAAACTATGTTTCATGTTTTTGAACGAAGTCTCTTATGCTCATTAAGGCTGCATTTATTTCATAATAAATACAGAAAAAACAATAATATTGTGAAATATTATTACAATTTAAAATTATGGTTTTCTATTTTAATATACTTTAAAATATAATTTATTCCTGTGATGCAAAGCTGAATTTTCAGCATCATTACTCAGTTACTCAGTTATTATCAATGTTGAAAACAGTTGTGCTGTTTAATATTATTTTATAATCTGTGATACTTTTTCAGGATTCATTGATGAATAAAAGGTTAAAAAGAACAGCATTTATTCAAAATATAAATCTTTTCTAACAATATAAACCTTTACTATCACTTTTTTATCAATTTAACACATCCGTGCTGAATAAAATTATTAATTTCTTTCAAAAAAAGAAAAGAAAAAAGAAAACAAAAATTACTGAACGGTAGTGTATATTGTTACAAAACATTTCTATTTTAAATAAATGCTGATATTTAACTTTTTATTCATCAAAGAATCCTGAAAAAGTATCACAGGTTATAAAATAATATTAAGCAGCACAACTGTTTGCAACACTGATAATTTTATAATATTAGAATGATTTCTGAAGGATCATGTGACACTGAAGACTGGAGTAATGATGCTGAAAATTCATCTTTGATCACAGAAATAAATTATAATTTAAAGTATATTCAAATAGAAAACCATTATTTTAAATTGTAAAAATATTTCACAATATTATTGTTTTTTCTGTGTTTATTATGAAATAAATGCAGCCTTAATGAGCATAAGAGACTTAATAAACCTCTCAGATTTCATCAAAAATATCTTAATTTGTGTTCTGAAGATGAACGAAGGTCTTACAGGTGTGGAACGACATGAGGGCGAGTAATTACATTATTTTCATTTTTCAGTGTACTAAACTTTTAATTGATAGTCACATGACAAATCCTGGAAGACTTTCTGAACGGATATAAACAGACTTTTATAGAAAGAAAAATTTAAAATATAACAAATTAGTAGAATTAATGAATTATGAATAATGTACTGCCATTGTAAGAATAACATGCAATCAATAAAAAAGTAACTGTAGTCTGATTACGAGTATTTAAAAATGTAATCCAATCCAGATTACATGTAACGCGTTACACAGCAGCTGAATGCGGTGAGGCTGTTTCATCAAGCGGATGCTGCACCAGGAGAAACCCTGATATGAGTGTAAATCGCTTTGGATGGAAGGTAGAGCACAGTAAAGCGCTTTATAAACGCCTCATTCATTCATTCATCATTGTGGTCGCGATATCGCGAGGAACAAGACAATCGAGTTTGAATTTCCCATTTAACACTCGCGAACGTGGTTTGGTTTCTTTACACAGAAATCATTGATTCAAGGCACCATAACCCAAAACAACTCAACACATGTGCAGAAATTCAAATTCATGAAATGTAATTCTCGAAGCAGACAATGGAGACAAACCGCTCTGCTCTGCAGGGCCTCGACAATCATAACATTTCTGTAAATGCACGAAAAATATGCAATGGTCATTGCTGATTTAAAAAAAATATATAATACAAAAACTACTCACCAAAAGTTTAAAACGTGCTATTTAAGAAGGATTAATAATCTTTCACTGCCTGCAAAAAGGCAACAACTGTGTGTGAATTCGCGCGAGCAGTCAATCTGCTACGACATAAAGATGGCCACTCATTTTTCAAGTTAAAAGTCATGACTTTTTTTTTGTTATAAGCCCTTGTCGTCTAAACCATATAACGCTGGCCTATATAGTGTTTATAAAATATAAAAAATATCTATGATGTTTACTGTGGTGACGTGTGATATTAAGTCGCAGTTTCGTCAATTGACAAATGAGTAAGGGCTTGTATTTTGAAAGAATCATGACCTTTCGAGTCGCGTCGCGCGCCCTTCATACACACTCACACACACACACACACACACACACACACACACACACACACACACACACACACATATATATATATATATATATATATATATATATATATATATATATATATATATATATATATATAATGCATTCAGTTTACTGGGTGCCTCTATGATTGATGCTTTGCTTATTTCTCATCACCTAATATTTTGGTTTTAATGTAGCCTATTATAAATGTCTGGAAATAATGTGAACATTAAATGGTTGACAGAGGAGGATGAGGTCTTTTCAATACCTAAACTCCAGTTTTTCTTCACCAAAGTTGGTTTGCTCAATGGTGGATTAGAGGCATTTAACCCTCTGATGGTCCTTTGGAGTCTGTTTAAGAGATTTTCTATTTTGTACCTGGCCATTGTGGTTGTTAAATTCTGTTTGTTCAATAAAGTTCTTGCACAAAAAAAAAAAACAAAAAAAAAAAAAAACAACTTTGGGGTCTTTTTGACCCCAAATGACATTTGCAATAAAAAAAATGGCGTAAATGGCATGAAACTTTGTATTGTGGTTAACACTTTCTAGATCTACAAATAAAAAAATACATTGGAATGATATCTGTTTTTATGTTGGTGTGAAAAAAAGTAACACTTGTGACCTTCAGGGTCTTTAATGTTTTTACTCAATATTTGTACAGTTTTTGAAAAATGTATGATATCTTTTAAATTTATATAAATATGTTAAAAATGTTTTTATACAAAAACAGCTTTTTATGTAAAATTCACTTTGTAAAAGACCCACATTTCTAACTTTCATTCATGGGGATAACATGGATTATTTGACATGGTTTATTGTAAGATTTTTTGGAAGATGCAGTTTTAAAAGTAAAAAATTATCACTTTTACCAGTAGATGGCTGCAGAGCTCCACTATTTGATATTTGCTATTTGACTGACTGAAAGACATCTTTCAGTTTTTTTCAGTTGGATTCATATCTAAATATTATGAAATCACAATTCTAAAAATAAAAATGACTTTTTGTCAAAGTTTAGCATTTTTTATACTGGAAAAAAAAGAAGAAAAAAAAAAAACAGAATCCATGTGCTTTATTTGCTGATTTGTTACTGCTGTTCAGTTCATTGCACTTTGATGTTCATGTCGTGTATTTGTGCCCAATATGTAATATATTAATATATTATTAATTTTTGTTCTGTTACAGTTAGTAACTGAAGTGTAGATAAACTTGTAGAATTATATGAAAAACAGATGATTGAAATAAACGATAAACTCTTAACGACTCCAACTTTTCTTTGTAACATCTTGTTCAGGTTTGATTCTAATCATAATGTAACATTATTAAAAAGATATTTTTTTGACAAAAAAAATTGTTATGATTGTGATTTCATAATATTTAGATATGAATCCAATTGAAAAAAAACTTGTGAAAAGATGTCTTTCAGTCAGTCAAATAGCAAATAGTGCAGCCATCTACTGGTAAAAGTGATAATTTTTTACTTTTACAACTGCATTTTTCAAAAGATGGGCAAAAATCTTACACTAAACCGTCAAATTATCAATGTTATCCCCATGAATGAAAGTTAGAAATGTGGGTCTTTTATAAAATGAATTTTACATGAAAAAAAAAAAATGTTTTTGTATAAAAACCTATTAAAAATATTTTTTAATTTATTTATATAAATTTAAAAGATATAATAAATCTTCCAAAAATGCACAAATGTTAAGTAAAAACATTAATAAACAGAGTAAAATTACACTTGTTTTAAAAAATACAATTATTTTGTTACAAAATTACATTTTGTTGCCTGGGGTCTCCAGAGACTCCGAAGGTCACGAGTGTACACCCTAAACGAAGGGTTAAATATATTAACTGTAAAGCTAATATACTGTGCTTTACTGTGGCCTAAAGACACTGAACCACCGAGACATACATCTGTATTGTGAAAAGCGCTATATACACATATAAATATAATTCGTCAGTAGTCCTGTGAAACGATTTTATCATCACTTTTTTCTCTCTGTGTACTACTCAAAATGATGGTCCTAAAAAGCAACACAATATAAATCTGCCTCAAAATCAAACAGACCAGAGGAATTTAAACAAATTATGTATACAAATTGGGGGAAAAAATTAACAATCTCACATATAGTGAGACTTGCAGTGATTTTCAATCTTTTCCTTCTTTGTATTTATTTTGTACTGCTCCATTCACTTTAAGGTTGAATTCTTGATCAAATGATGTTCATAGAAGGTCAGAAGGCTTATTTGTGTAGTTTCATTTCATTTTTAAATAAAGAGTGTCAGTCCAAATAATATTTTTCCTGAAATGCGTTTGCTTGTGAAAGTTTTACAGTTGTCTAATGCCTTAATGCTAATTGCTCAAACTGAAAAGGGACATTAAGAAATCAGGACATGAGCCTAATTGCAGATAAAAAAAAACAGCAGTGGTGCAAGAATATCGGTAACACTTTACAACAAGTTAGCTAGCTACATTAGTTAACACAAAAAAATAAAATAATGAACAATACTTATACAACATTTATTAATTTTAGTTAATGTGCATTCCAACATTTACTATCTTTTTTTTTTATTTTTATCAAAAGTTATATATCCTAACAATAGGAACTGTGATCTAACGTGAAAAACTGTATTTTATTAAAGGTGCAGTGTGTAAATTTTAGCAGCATCTAGTGGTGAGGTTGCAAATTGCAATATAGAGAAGCTACAGTGGCCAACACAGGACAAAGATGTCGTCATCTGAAACACAGAGAGTAGCCAGTCAAGCAAACGCACTCTGTAGAGCAGTTTGTCCGTTTAGGGCTACTGTAGAAACATGCCGGCGTAGAAAGAAATGGCTCTTTCTAAGGTAATAAAAACACAACGGTTCATAATATACACCACTGAAAATACAGTTATGTACATTATATTGCATTTCTGTCAATAGATCCTCCTTAAATTGCACCTTTAAGTAACATTTATAAATGCTTTAAAAAGCTTATTCTGAGTTGGTTTTATGCTAACATTAAAGTAAAAAAACAACAAAAAAAAACTTATGGTAAAGTGTTACCAAAAAAATCTATAGTTTGTAAATATTTTAGATTGTTTTTTTTATGCTAAAGGTAGATTTTATGCCAATTAATCAAATGTCATGACTGTACATGACATGCTATTATTACACAATTTTGGGTTATATTTGTGGAAATAAATTACATAATAGAAATCAATTATTTGTCATTTATTTCCTGTCTAAGCACAGGATGAACAAATAGTGAAAGAGACTATGTTACCACCACCCGTACAACTAATTAAATAGCAATAATTGTATATAAACTATGATTACATAGCATGACGGCCTGAAACTGGTTACACTGAAAATAAACTCCTCCTGTATTTACAGTAAATGAAGGCACTTGGTCAGAAACAAAAGAACAGATTTTTCTCTCTTTTTTTTTACTGCACAAATTGTACATGTTGACTGAACTGAACTGAAAGAACACAATATTAGGCAGCGGTGGGATAACTCAGATCAAACCCTAAAAAAAGAAGGGAAAAAAAGAAGAGAAACATACATGCCAGTGATAGGACAGACATTTTGAGCAGACAAGTGAGAATGAGAAAATGAACATTAATGCTTTTAACTTCAGTGACAATTAAGGTTGTAAGAAGAAGAAAAAAAAATATATCCAATGTTTCATTCATTTAAAAGTATTTTGTCTTATACAATATAAACCTCTGCATCAATACCAATTAAATTTAGACACCCTTTGAAAGAGTAATGGTTGAAGATAATTTTTACAGGTATTTAATATTTATATATATATATATAATATCTTTATATATTTGTATATACATATAGTCATTTAAGTTATTCTTCTCATACAAAAAGAGAAAAGTTGAGACTTTATTCCCCTCACAAAAGAAGAAGGAAAAAGGGGGCAAAGTAATTCAAGCTTCATACCCCCACAAGTGCTTTGCATCCCCTGCCACTGACCCATCATTCTGTTCAACATGCAAGTTGCAACAGGTCACAGTCCACCCATGTTTGCTCTTAACCAGCTGAATCCAAATACTGACAAAGAACAGCCGCCATTTTTATGAAAAATGGGTTGCGAGAGGGCTTAGCCTTCTGCTTCATCCTGCTACATTTGATCCTTACCATCTAGTCAGGCAAAGATCTCGAGGATGTGTGTATTCAAACAAAAGACAGAGGAAGATACAAGGATTCAACAAATCATCATCTTTGCTCTCGATTTCTACGGGACAGGGCTGAGAAGATGACGGCAGTCCATGGAGACTTACATTTTTAGTATAGGCTTTTGGAATTTCTTCATCAAATATCTCCACCCAAGTGCAAATCCAAAAAAACCAAAGAGCTGGTGTCAAATCTCTGTGTTCGATTTAAAAGTCCACAATAAGTTTGGGGAATTGCAGGGCAAAAAAAAAAAAAACTAAATTAGCAAAATAAACACATTTAATCCAAGTATTGCATGCCCCCTAAGCGCACACTCGTCTTAGAGATTCGAAACTCAAAGCAGATCCCTGATTAAAGTGCACTCAGTAGCATGGGAGAGAGGAACGGAAAGCTCTAAAACCAGATTAAGTAGCTCTGGCTCATCTTCTGTGTCTTCAGTCAGATCTAAGAGAGCAAAATTTGCTGTGCCTGGCTTCGGCAAACACACACACACACGCGCACACACACACACAGGAGAAGAGAACAAAGACAAGAAGGATTGGACGGCCAGACGCCGATGACAGTCTATCAATGCGATGAAAAGACAAAGATTGCAGTCCGAAAATAACAAACGTCAGCTCAGTCTCGCTTTGGAGACAGACGCAGTTCAGATCACTGGAGAAAACTGATGAGGCCAGTGAAGGATGGTGCTGGTTTGTTTTGAATAAGTAACACTCATCGTCCCGGTAATCTGCGGAAGGACTGGCTTTGAGTGTCCGCGCCGTCCCGTCACATCGCTGCGAAAGAAAAACCTAAAGTGGGCATGTTTGCTACAGCACACACGAGAAATGTCCTCTTCTACAAAACGCTGCTTCTAAAGATTCGTAGTCGTTGGTAAACTAAGGCAGCATATTTCTCGATCGTCGGCTGTGGTCTTCCATGTAAAACTGGGAATGAAAGGCGCCCGTGTCCATGCTCGCATAAAATCAGTGGTTAATTGCATGTGTGGTTGCAAATGTATCAAAAAAAATATGTATCTCAGTATCAGTTCTTCCCCTAAGTGATGTCTGTGTGTGTTTGTGTGGAGCATAAAGACAGATTTTGACAATCGTTTCCCTCTCCCTCACACTGTGTGTATGTATATATAAAGCTGTGTGTGGGTTTGCTGCTGGCCTTTCAGTGTCTGTTTGTGTACCAGTGTGTTACTAGTATGTATGTGCTTAAATATATGGCAAAGAGCATGTGTGTAGGTGTGTGGCTCAGGAGGACATGCATTGCACATGGTCTGGCCCTCCATCTTCTTCATCAGAGGAATCAGGCGAGCTCCAGGATTCGTCTGTGTCGCCCTCTCCTCCCTCCCCTCGCCGGGCCTTAAAGGGGAAAAGCGTTGAGAAAGCTTTCAGTGTATAGTTTTCGAATGGCTATGAAGAAATCAGATCGGGGAGCATGAAGTTAAAGGGTTAGTTCAGCCAAAAATGAGATTGTCATCATTAATTACTCACTGTCATGTCGTTGCACACCCGTAAGACCTTTGTTCATCTTCACAACACAAATTAAGATATTTTTGATGAAATCCGATTGACAGCAAGATAATTAACACTTTCAAACGCCCAGAAAGCTACTAAAGACATATTTAAAACAGTTCATGTGACTACAGTGGTTCAAAACACTGCTTCATGAAGCTTTATGAATCTTTTGTTTCGAATCAGTGGTTTGGAACGTGTATCAAACTGCCAAAGTCACGTGAATTATTGAAATTTCGAAACACTTATGACATAACGAAGCCTCGTTTACTGAAATCATGTGATTTTGGTGCTCCGAACCACTGATTTGAAACAAAAGATTCATAAAGCTTCATGAAGCGGTGTTTTTTAAATCGCCCATCAGTAGTTATTGTTGAATAAAGTCGTTATTTTGTTTTTTTGGCGCACAAAAAGTATTCTCGTCGCTTCATAACATTAATGTTGAACAACTGTAGTCACATGAACTGATTTAAAAACATCTTTAGTAGCTTTCTTTGCATCTGAAAGTGTTCATTATCTTGCTGTCAATGCAGGTCTCACTGAGCCATCGGATTTCATCAAAAATATCTTAATTTGTGTTCTGAAGATGAATGAAGGTCTTACAGGTGTGGAACAACATGAGGGTGAGTCATTAATGACAAAATGTTCATTTTTGGGTGAACTAACCCTTTAAGTATTTTCAAATGAAATACATAGTCAAGTTAATAAGACTATATTAGTAATGAAAAATATGTTAGAAGTGCGAATTCTCACCCGCTGAGGTCTTCGGTTTCTCATGTGTCTCATCAGGAACCAGAGGAGCTGTGTGTCATACTGGTCACCATGGCGAACACTGTCTTCATCACGTTCTCGTTTGTTCTTCTTCATTACCTAAACAACCACAATAAAATGCCATTAACAAAATATTAGCTACACTACCATTCAAAAGACTTTGGGTCACTAAGATTTTTAAAGGTGCCCTAGAATCAAAAATTGAATTTATCTTGGCATAGTTGAATAACAAGAGTTCAGTACATGGAAATGACATACAGTGAGTCTCAAACTCCATTGTTTCCTCCTTCTTATGTAAATCTCATTTGTTTAAAAGACCTCAGAAGAACAGGCGAATCTCAACATAACACCGACTGTTACGTACCAGTCGGGATCATTAATATGTACGCCCCAATATTTGCATATGCCAGCCCACGTTCAAGGCATTACACAAGGGCAGGACGTCTGGATGTGCACAGCTGAATCATCAGACTAGGTAAGTAAGCAAGAACAATAGCGAAAAATGGCAGATGGAGCAATAATAACTGACATGATCCATGATATCATGATATTTTTAGTGATATTTGTAAAATGTCTTTCTAAATGTTTCGTTAGCATGTTGCTAATGTACTGTAAAATGTGGTTAAAGTTACCATCGTTTCTTACTGTATTCACGGAGACAAGAGCCGTCATTATTTTCATTTTTAAACACTTACAGTCTGTATAATGCATAAAAAAAAAAAATTAAGCCTCGGTAAGCATAAGAGACTTTTAAGAAACATACACCCCCCCCAACTTCTGAACAGTAGTGTAAATCTGATGTGGCGAGCAGGGCGGCGCGAGGCCGGTGACTCGAGAGATAATGAGCTCCACCTGCGAGGCACACCGGCCTCGAGTCTCTCACGGAGGAGCGACGACAGTGAATGATGAGAGAGGACCAGGCCTGGATATTATTTTATGTTTTATTATGTTTGTGTGGCCGGCAGACGTCCGCGAGGGTCTGCTGGCATTACTTTTGTTTTGTATTTGTTTATTTTGGAATTAAAGTGGTGTTGAACATTCGCCGGTTCCCGCGTCCTTCTTCCTTATCTACAAACTGTGTTACATCTGACACAAATGAGACCACTAAACTTCATGTCGTATGGATTATAGTGTAACATATCTTCAGTGGCAAAGTATGTACCTCTTTAAGTCCCTTTAGTGCTGTGGGATTCTCAGCAGTGGGTGCCCACAGCTTCACATCATGGTCCAAACCACTGGTGGCTAAACCTGGAAGATGAGGATGTGGCTCCAGACAGTTCACCTGGACATAGAAAGAATATATTACTGGGATGGTAAAGAATACTACTACACTATCAATTTGTAAACCAGAAGTTAAAGGTACTAGTCTAAATCAGTGTCTTACCACTCCTCCCCGGTCTCCCTCCATAAACTGAACCACACGAGCAGAGTTCTTATCCCACAGGTAGATGTGTCCACAGTCACTGCCACTGACAACAAACTCACTACAGGGACCATAAAAGTTAACTCCCTTCACTGGATAGCAGATGGAAAAAGGAAAAAAAGGGGAGATGGTTTCACAAAAACTGAATCTATATTGGTTATAACATGCATGCAAAATGCAATATATGCCTTTTACCTGTAGCATTGTTGCGGTGACCCTTGTATCTCCTGCGGTAATCCGCCCCATCACTGTGGCTGGAGTCGAAAAGGTAAATGTCTTCGTCATTGTAACTTGCCAGCAGCTCTGAAAGAGTTCAATCATGACACACTTTGAATGTTGCTACAACAAGTCATGTAACGTGTAACGTTTTTAATCAAATCATGAAACCATACATTCTGAGAGTCATACATTTATTTATTACCTGTGCCATCATGGCTGTACACTAAACAGGTGATATTTGTTTTGGACTCGCTGGACACCAAGTGAGAGGGACAAAACTTCTTTAGAACGCCATTATTATCGTGTTCATTTATCTTTCTCTGGTCATAGATCCTATCACAAATAAAAACAGGAAGAGAGAGAGAGAGAAATAGTGAGTGATGCAGGACAACAGTTGCCCTTTGGTGAAACAACTGTAATGGGTATAAAGTCTGACAGCTGCATCAGAAGCAGCTTGTGATATCAAAGACACAGAAATAAAATGACATTGGATGTTAAGACATGTTTTCAAAACTCATTAGACTCATAAAGCAGCTACAGACAAATGCACAAGCATGACTTTGGTGCAAAGGAGGTGACATGTCAGTGAAGATGTTTGTCTCACCTGACATACTGGTCTCTACCACCCACAGCAAATTGATGCGTGTTGGCTGGGTTCACGAAAATGGTATACAGCCCAACCTTCTTTTCACCCTCCTTCACCACCACCAGTTTGCTGAGAGATTAAAAAAAATAAACAAAGAAAAATGTGGGTCAATATAACAGTGTATGCAGGTAAATTCATTAATTGCCTAAATTATTACATTATTTGCTACTGCATTCTTTAAAATTGTGATGTTGACATGCATTCTCTGTAAAGCTGCTTTGAAATGCTATGCATCGTGAAAAGCGCTATACAAATAAATGTGAATTGAATTGAATTACTCCAGTCTTCAGTGTCACATGATCCTTCAGAAATCATTCTAATATGCTAATTTGGTGCTCAAGCAACATTTCTTATTATTTTCAACATTGTAAATAGTTGTGCTTCCCAATATTTTGAAACAGATATCTTTTGAAACATTATAAATGGCTTCATTCCCATTTACATTGCTTAAAAGTATTAATTTCTTAAAAAAAAAAAAAAAAGTAATGCATGCCATGCTGTTACTAAATGAGTTTTATAGCATTACTGCTATACTGTTCATCTGAGGCACTTTGCTGAAGAGCTTATTGTTTTGTACTCTGGCAATGTTAGGGCTGTTTGTGACATGACTTTACACTCACTTGGCAGGTCTGTCTAAACGCAGGTCAATGCCGAACACCACTGCGTCTTCACCAGCGGAGAGGAAAGAGCAGGGAGAGTCTGGCTCCAGTGCAAGCTGAGAGAGAGGGAAAAAATAATAATAAAACAAAATCGTATTTTTAAATTGTATTTTTCACAAGCATTTGCATGTGACACTGTAAAATCTTTTTATATGTTGCCATAAACCAATAAACCTATCAGTTCTGATATCACTCAGAAATATGTTCTTTGTTCTTACAACACAGCATGTTTGAATACTTGATTCTGATTGGTTGTTCCAAGCTGTTGATTAATGAACACGTGTGATTGTAACGTTCCAACTAGTCACAGATTTAAAACCTGTGTGGTTTGAGGTAACTAAGTCTCAAACAGTTAATTCACACACAACTTCATCAAATTATTCCTATCAAATGTACAGTTAAAAACTTTGATGGTTGATCATACCTTATGAGCTGCTCCTTTGTGCTGGGCCACTCTTTTGGTGTTCTTGCAACGCTGTGTGGCAGAAAGCTCCGCCACTCTGATCTGTCCATCTCTGGCACACATGGCCAATGTGGAGTCACCGCTGTGTGGGAGGAACTTTGCCTACGGACAGAATAATAATGAGTGAAGAGGATGCACTGATTTAAAATTTCTACATTTCTACAAATTTTCTTCCTCTGGACATCTAAAACTAAGATGTTCACAGGATCTTAAAGGATTAGTCCACTTTCAAATTGGTCCAAAGTGGACTTCAATGGCCTCCAGACAGTTGAAGGTCAAAATTACAGTTTCAGTGCAGCTTCAAAGGGCTTTAAACGATACCAGACGAGGAATAAGAGTCTTATCTAGTGAAACGATCGGTCATTTTTGAAAAAAATATAACTGTTTATGCTTTATAAACACAAATGATCGCCTTGCACATGCTTCTGCTTTCCGTATTCTTCAAGAAGCTTACGCTGTATGTCCTACGCCTTCCCTATTCAACTTACGGAACAACGCAGTGCCAGTTTCGTTTTTTTCCGTAAGCAGAATAGGGAAGGCGTACAGTTGTATTTTTTTCGAAAATGACCGATCGTTTCTCTAGATAAGACCCTTATTCCTCGTCTGGTATCGTTTAAAGCCCTTTGAAGCTGCACTGAAACTGTGATTTTGATCTTCAACCGTTTGGTGCCCATTGAAGTCCACTATAAGGAGAATAATCCTGGCATGTTTTCATCAAAAACCTTAATTTCTTTTCGATTGAAGAAAAAAAGACATGAACATCTTGGATGACATGGGGGTGAGTAAATTATCAGGAAAATTTTATTTGAAAGTGAACTAATCCTTTAAGGGTTAGTTCACCCAAAAATGAAAATTCAGTCATTAATTACTCACCCTCATGTTGTTCCACACTTGTAAGACTTTCGTTCATCTTCAGAACACAAATGAAGATCTTTTTGATGAAATCTGAGAGATTTCTGTCCCTCCATAGACAGCTACACAACTACCATGTGAATAAAAGCCTAAATTAAATCTGTTTAGCGCATAAAGTGATCGAGTCTCTTCAGAAAATTTGGACTAAACCACTTCATATGAATTAGTTTTTTAACTTTTTGAAGCGTCAAAGTGGTAGTTGCATAGCTGTCAATGGAGGGACAGAAAGCTCTCAGATTTCATCAAAAATATCTTAATTTGTGTTCTGAAGATGAACGAAAGTCTTACAAGTGTGGAATGACATACGGGTGAGTAATTAATGACAGAAATTTCATTTTTTTAAAACACCTTTAGAGGGTCAACACAAAAAATGGTTTCGGTCCAACATATTCAACACAAATTTAACAAATAATATTCAAGTAAGTTGAAACAAAATTTACGGTCAAGTTAGCCTACATGACAGGGGCTAAACCATTGATGTGGCTTTTATCAAGTGTTTAATAATGTGTAGAGATAAAAAACACAAGCGTTCAAAAGTTTGAGGTCAGTAAGATTTTTTTTAATTGCATTAAAAACTGATTTTTTTTATTATTAATTTTTTTTTTTTTTTATTATTAATATTTATCATGGTTTCCACAAAAATATTAAGCATGCACACCTGTTTTCAACTGTGATCAAAATAAGAAATGTTTCTTGAGCACCAATCAGTATATTACAATGATTTCTGAAGGATCATGTGACGGTAAAAATTCTTCTTAAATTCAGCTATACCATCAAAGAAATGAATTGTATATATATATATATATATATATATATATATATATATATATATATATATATATATATATATATATAAAATAAATGCAGCCTTGGTGAGCATAAAAGACTTTTGAACAGTAGTCTTCAAAAGCCCTAAATGTCGCCTTCAGCAGCATCAAAGAACAGGTTAAAGGAACAGTTTTCCCAACCTTGTCCCTCTCTTAGTTTTCCCATGAATGTGCCGCTGTTTAATTGAAATGCAGAGATTTTAGATCTTCAGACATCCAGTCAGCTGAACTGTTTTTCCTCACCTGGAAGACATTGCTCTTATGTCCGCTGTCAAACTCCAGCTCCGCCTTTCTGCGAGCCCAGTCCCAGATCACCACGCGGAGGTCATCGCTGCCGGAAGCCAGACGGGTGCCGGAGGGGTTAAAGTGGAGGGTGTTCACGCAGCCTGTGTGTCTCTCCAGACGGCCCTGCAGCTCCAGCCTCTGCACCAGACC
Organism: Megalobrama amblycephala; assembly: GCF_018812025.1. Lineage (NCBI taxonomy): Eukaryota > Metazoa > Chordata > Actinopteri > Cypriniformes > Xenocyprididae > Megalobrama > Megalobrama amblycephala. The sequence goes on along the minus strand of NC_063060.1, from coordinate 41,620,397 downwards.
CCGCGCCCCGCACACCCTCCTCACAAACTGGTGCGAATCGCGGCCGATCTCCCGGGCACGCAGCGAGGGGACCGCGCACCATGAAGGACGACTCAGGTCGCACAGGTCTGCTCCCAGCCACGCTTCCATGGCTTGCTCGTCTTCTTCCTCCACGTCCTCCTCCTCTTCGTCTTCATCATCATCGTCGTCGTCTGAACTGGAAGAGTGACGTGTGGCTCCGCCGCTGGGTCGATTCCTCTTCCTGGCGGATCTCTTACCTTCATCTTTTCCCCTCCCTCCTCCCTCGCTCTCTCTCTCTCCTTCTTCAGTGAGAGAGTACAGCCCACTGCCATCCATGCTGTCAGTGTCCTCCTCTTCTCCCGGCCCCTGCTTCTGCTCAGAGTCTGCCATGGGCCCGTCCTGACCACCCTCACTGCCCCCTGGGACTGAACTCAAATTTGCTGTCAAGAGAAAACTTGAAAAATTGGTGGAGCATTGCTTATTTCCATCTCACTGTCAAGGTGACTCCAATATTATCTTAATATTCCACCACATATACACAAACGCTTGGGGTCAGTAAGACTTTTCTTAGAAAGAAATTAAAACTTTTATTCATGCATTAAATTGAACAAGAGTGACACTCATAATGTTACAAAAATGTTTATATTTCAAAGAATACTGATCTTTTAAAGGATTAGTTCACTTCTGAATGAAAACTTCATGATAATTTACTGACCCCCATGTCATCCAAGGGGTTGTAACGTAATCATGTTACAAAGGTCATGTGACGTAGGTGAAAGTACAGATTTGATGTCTACAAAGCGAATGTGCAAAGATTAGTCAAACGCCCTTTACAACAACAACAAAAAAAAAAGGTAAAAAACGAGACAATTTTGAAGTTGGAGGAGAAAATGAGATGGAGTTTTTCGCCCTAACGCAGTAACTCCGCCTACATCATGCGTGATCTTTCAGGCGGATGGCAGAGCAGTGAAAGATGAGCATTTGTGGTTAAAAAGTATATAAATCTTAATTTGTTTTAGAAAATGGCCGATCGTTTCTCTAGATAAGACCCTTATTCCTCATCTGGTATCGTTTAAAGCCCTTTGAAGCTGCACTGAAACTGTCATTTTGACCTTCAACCGTTTGGGCTCCATTGAAGTCCACTATAAGGAGAATAATCCTGGAATGTTTTCATCAAAAACCTTAATTTCTTTTCGACTGAAGAAAGAAAGACATGAACATCTTGGATGACATGGAGGTGAGTAAATTATCAGGAAATTTTCATTCAGAAGTGAACTAATCCTTTAAACTTATTCATCGTGAAAAAAATGTATCATGGTTTCTACAAAAATATTAAGCAGCACAAACCATGTTAGAATGATTTCTGAAGGATCATGTGACAATGAAGACTGGAGTAATGATGCTGAAAATTCAGGAATGAATTACATTTTAAAATAAAATTGTAATAATATTATTTCACAATATTACAGTTTTTACTGTATTTTTGATCAAATAAATGAAGACTAGGTGAGCATAAGAGACTTACCGACCCCAAACTTATGAACAGAAATGTGTATGACAAAGTTTGGACTGTATTTGTTTCCATACCTGACTCAGGACTGGTCTGGGTCTCTGGCGCTGCAGATGTATCTGCCTCTCCTCTTCCTTCTCCAGGTTCTGGATCATCAGAACCACCTGGTAAATGAAGCCCCAGGCATAAAGAATTAGCTGTATTTGCCATAATTTTAATAATGAGAGATTATGAGTATTTCACCCAAGACTTTATTCACTCTCTTATCATATTGACCCCATTTTATTTTCTTTCGTCCATGAAACATCGACTGAGATGTTAAGAATATTGTCAATGCTGCTATACTGACCATAAAACAGAAGTGAAATCTGACAGAAAAGTCATTAAAATACAGCTGAAAAACACAGAGGGGATGATTCTCAGTTAAAGGGTTAGTTCACCCAAAAATGAAAATAATATAATTAATCACTCACCCTCATGCCGTTCCACACCCGTAAGACCTTCATTCCATCTTCAGAACACAAATTAAGATATTTTTGATAAAATCCGATGGCTCAGTGAGGCCTGCATAGACAGCAATGACATTTCCTCTCTCAAGATCCATTAATGTACTAAAAACATATTTAAATCAGTTCATGCGAGTATAATGGTTCAATATTAATATTATAAAGCGACTAGAATATTTTTTGTGTGCCAAAACCCCCCCAAAATAACGACTTTTTAACAATATCTAGTGATGGCCGATTTCAAAACACTGCTTAATGAAGCTTCAGAGCTTTACGAATCGAATCAGTGGTTCAAGTCACGTGATTTCAGCAGTTTGGTGTTTTGACACGCGATCCGAATCACTGATTCGACTCAAAAGATTCATAACGCTCTGGAGCAGTGTTTTGAAATCGGCCATCACTAGATATTGTTAAAAAGTCGCCATTTTGTTTTTTTGGCACACAAAAAATATTCTTGTCGCTTTATAATATTAAGATAGAACCACTGAACTCACATGAACTGATTTAAATACTTAGCTTTCTGGGCATTGAAAGTGTTAATTGTTTTGCTGTCTATGCAGGCCTCACTGAGCCATCGGATTTCATCAAAAAATATCTTAATTTGTGTTGATTAAGATGAACAAAAGTGTTACAGGTGTGGAACGACATAATTAATGACATTATTTTCATTTCAGGGTGAACTAACCCTTTAATAATGACTGAAATGTTGGTTTAGTCCCACACAAAGCTATTATATGACTTCAGAAGACATAGACTATTGCTACAATATTATATGGTGATAACACAGCAGTATAAATCACTGTTTTTACTGTCCTCGTACGGAGAATGAGGCATTCTGACTAAGATCTTCTTTTATATTTCACTCAGATGAAAGTAGTATGCAGTTCAAACTCCAGCTGGACACAATTTTCAGTTTTGCAAGAACTAGACTAGCTAAATCAAGTTGTTTACTCACCATTTGGGACACTGGATTTACCATCTGTATCGCTCATTCTGTCTGACTGTCTCTCCTAACAGAAGAGACCCTGAAGAAACAAAAGAGAAAAGAGTTTATGTTCACTAGATTATATTGATAAAACGACATATTTTGCATTGGTATATCCTCTAATCAATGATTACTAGAGTTCTAATCAAAATGCACGAACATAATTGCCATTTTGACACATTTAAAAGGTGCTGAGCTCTCAGACTGACCCAGCCAGTTATCTGACAGGATCCCTGACATCAGCTAAAGGTGGCAAAATAAGCCTGCTTGCATGGTAAATACCTGCTCTAATCGCAATACCTTGTACAGTAACAAGAGAGTCCAAATGCAAACGACCCTGACACTGTTCATGCGTTAGTAGCAATGCTACATAAAAACTTGACAGTGCGCAATAAACTGGCTGCTGCTAGCAAGTGTGCTAACTAATCTTAGCAAATGCTTTTGTGGCATTACCCTGGTCCAAAATAGAAAGCTGCAAGCTAGTTTTGCATGCTCACACGGCTCCTGGCAAGTTGCAGCTCTTCAGTTTTGAACAAAGAGAGAGAGATTATCAAGATTACCAAGACGTACCGACGAGTAAATATCGTGTGATGTGTCGTGCAGGAGAAACGCGCGTTCGACGCGTCAGTAACGCGTCTGTGATGAGCGCTGACAACATGTAAACATTGGTCGTAGCGAGAAAATGGAGAGCGGTTTTACCTCTGCTGTAGGCCCAAAGTCTCCGCACTTGTTAATCCTCTGCGCAGATTTTCCTTCTTCACCTTCGAGTCACGCGCAAACTGAAGCTCGACACATTAGTGAGACGCGCCTCGACACACTCACGCACGGGCGATCCAAAAAACACCGCAGTTTTAGGTCACGTTTTTGGTCGTGCCCGCAGTGTTTATGTTTTGACTGATCTGCTTCGTTAGCACTTCTGTTTTTTCCTTTCTCTTTCCTTTTTTTTCTCTTTCTTTTTCCGGCAAGACGATCGTTCTCCGGAAGTTGGTGTGGATTCACAAACAAAGAGTTCGCGCTGATATACTGATAAATAATGTTCACGATAAAATATAACGTTACACACACAGGGATTTGCTCTGATTATTGATTATCACTACGCCATTTTGTATTTATAATGATAATAATGAGAACGAAACACTTAATAATAATAATAATAATAATAATAACAACGAACTTTTCATAATATTTTCATAATGAAAATAATTACAAAATGTTTTATTATTTTTATTAGGCTATTATACAGATTCATGATCAGTTATAAAAAACAAAACAAAAAAACAACATAGCCTGTTTACAAATATGGCCCAATATCTAACCGTATTTAAAGGATTAGTTCACTTTCAAATTAAATTTCCTGTTAATTTACTCACCCCCATGTCATCCAAGATGTTCATGTCTTTCTTTCTTCAGTCGAAAAGAAATTAAGGTTTTTGATGAAAACATTCCAGGATTATTCTCTTAATGCTGCGTTCACACCGAACGCGTCTGGGGCGTCAAATTCGCGCCAGACGCGTCTAGTTGGACGCTTGAACATTTTGAAGTCAGACGCGCGTAAAATTCGCTCAATTCGCGCGTCTAAACAAAGTGTGTTCAGACACGAATTCGCGTCATGGGAGGGGCTTTCATCTCTTTCTGCACAGATCCTCTGAATAAACACATAATCTCGTCAGTTGGAAATCTGTAGCGGCAATTTAACTCGGTTATGCCGGCCAACTTTTGCTAGCTAGAAGGTGGGCTAGTATCAACGGCTAAAATCATGCAAAAAGTTTTACAAATAACCAGATTGTCCGATTTCTTCGCTTATTCTCTTCCAGGCAAGGTCCTTTTTATTCCTGTCTCGATAAAAATATAATGACACATCATAGAGCTCAGGGTGGCCACACACAGCGACATCTTTGTTCTGGTCTCCACCACTGATCACATCATAAACACGTTACTACCAAAGCAGAGTCCCTGATTGGTTAACGCGCCGCGTTGACGCTCAATTCGCGCGTCAGCCGCATGAACGCTCAATTCGCGCCGCGGCATTCGCGCGTCAACGGCCGATTCGCGCCGCGCTATACGCTTGATTCGCGCCGCAGGACACCTAGACGCGCGTTTACATTGACTTAACATGTAAATCAGACGCCCCAGGCGCGTTCGGTGTGAACGCAGCATTATAGTGGACTTCAATGGAGCCCAAACAGTTGAAGGTCAAAATTACAGTTTACAGCGATCCCAGATGAGAAATAATGGACTTATCTAGAGAAACCATCACTCATTTTCTAAAAAAAATAGAAATTTTATACGTTTTAACCATAAATGCTCATCTTGAACTAGCTCTCTTCTTCTTCTTCTTCTTCTCTGAAATCCAGCAGTGTAGACACTGCTAAGTGTATTACTGCCCTCCTCAGGTCAAAGTTTGAACTAAATTGTCATGTACAATATGCTAGTGCAAGTATATAACAATTAGTTCAAACTTTGACCTGAGGAGGGCAGTAATACACTTAGCAGTGTCTACACTGCTGGAATTCTAATAGAGAAGAAGAAGAGAGCTAGTTTAAGATGAGCATTTATTGTTAAAGCGTATATTATTATTATTATTTTAGAAAATGAGTGATTGTTTCTCTAGATAAGACCCTTATTCCTCCTCTGGTATCATTTAAAGCCCTTTGAAGCTGCACTGAAACTGTAATTTTGACCTTCAACCCTCTGGAGTCCACTGAAGTCCACTATAAGGAGAATAATCCTGGAATGACTTCATCAAAAACCTTAATTTCTTTTTGACTGAAGAAAGAAAGACATGAACATCTTGGATAACATGCGGGTGAGTAAATTATCAGGAAATTTTAATTTGAAAGTGAACTAATCCTTTAATCAAAATTTTTTTTTAAAGGTCCACTGAATGCCTTGATTTATTCATTGTGTTGATGTAATTTCCAATATAACAAGAAGACAGGGCGGGATATATCTAGAAGCCCCTCCCCCTTTTTCCAAAATAACCAATAGCATTTCGCCTAGACCCCATTTTTCTCTCGTTTCTCATCCATATTGCTTTAAAATATAGCATTGTTTGTAGAAATCAAATGTGTCCAAACGTTTTGTGGTCTCGCACATATGATCCGCTCTGTGCTCTTGTGTCTCTAGACCGGAGCAGACTGTGCTCTCGCTGTGGCTGTTCACGTGACACTAATGCGAAAACTTCATTTGCATCAATGGAAATCATATTCACACTGTCTGACTCATTTCCTATCCTCTATATAGTGCACTATATGCCATTCACCATATGGAAACTATATGTGTGAACAAATGACCGATTTCAACTTCAACCGTAGAAGGGCGGGACTTCAGATTCTAGAGACCATTTGATAGGACAGACGATTTGATGGGAAGATAAAGCCTTAAATCTTACAGCAGGCGCTGATATGGGATACTGATAAATTATGTTCATGCTAAAATACACACACAAGGATTTGCTCTGATTATTGATTATGACTACACCATTTTGGCATATTTATAATGATAATAATGAGAACAAAACACAACATAGAACACTTAATAATAATAATAACAAACTTTTCATAATATTTTGAAAATAATTACAAAATGTTTTATTATTATTATTATTATTAGGCTATTATACAGATTTATCATCAGTTATAAAAAACAAAAAACAACATAGTCTGTTTATATAGGTACAAATATGGCTCAATATCTAACCATATTTAATCAAAATATTATTTTAAAGTCCCCCTGAAATCAAAATTTAAGTTTTTTATCTTTTAGTAAGAATATGTTAGCCTTAAGGTTATAAGCTTGTGTGTTCCAAAACAATGACAAAATTCGCATTTAGAAGATCTAAATATTCAAAACTTATGGATCACAGATTTTCATGACATCACATCGCACTTCAGTTTCTCTTCAAATCTTCTATCCAATCAAATGCTCTATAGAATCTGAAGTCCCGCCCCCTCCTACACTCTGCTGCAGCTGAAATCGGCCATTTGTTCACACATTTACTAGTTTCTACATGGTGAATGCCACATAGTGCACTATATAGAGAATAGGGAACAATTCAGACAGTGTATATATGCTTTCCTTTTACGTGAATTAAAGGATTAGTTCACTTTCAAATTAAAATTCTCCTGATAATTTACTCACCCCCATGTCATCCAAGATTCATGTCTTTCTTCAGTCGAAAAGAAATTAAGGTTTTTGATGAAGACATTCCAGGATTTTTCTCCTTATAGTGGACTTCAATGGAGCCCAAACGGATGAATGTCAAAATTACAGTTTCAGTGCAGCTTCAAAGGGCTTTAAACAATACCAGACGAGGAATAAGGGTCTTATCTAGAGAAACGATCGGAACTGTATATGCTTTATAAACACAAATGATCGCCTTGCACGTGCTTCCGCTTTCCGCATTCTTCAAAAAGCTTAAGCTGTATGTCTTACTCCTTCCCTATTTAACTTAAGGGGCGGTCACACTGTACTTTTCGTTCCATTGACTTCCATTCAAATGCATGCGAATGCGTCAGACCAGAAACACAAGCTCATGCGAAAAATTTTGCATTTCGCTGCGTTCCAAAGTTCAAGTTTGGTGAACTCTGACCTGCGAATTCGCATCACGTGAAGACGTGCGACCAGTAGAAGATCGATTCGTCACGGCATGACCTCTTGACTGAATTAAAAGAATTATATTTTTTGCAGTAAAGTCGAGTAGGTTCTATATTTTTACATTTTGAATGTATTGCTTTAAGTTATGGGTTGAATTTGTGTTTATAAAAAAGACGTTGTAGACCGTGACGTCATATCACGACCGTTACAGCATCCGAATAAATTTTGCACGTTCAAAGTCTAGTGTGACCCATAGACAGTAAAAGAAATGGACACAGCGACCCCATTGGAACTCAATTGAGACAAGTGAAGCCCATTTTTAGCGATTTTTAGCACTTCCGTTTCTGAAGCGCAGACTCAAACTAAGCTTGATGACGTCAGCAACCTGTCTGACAGATGTAAATCTTCTAGTAGCTGTGCGTGAAAACTGCCATCGTTAATCTTGCAGAGACGGCGAGCTTGAGCGGGGAGTTCTTTGGCGTGAGTGAGCAGGAGTAAGTATTCTGATGAATTATTTTGTGTAGTATTTTAAAATGTAACGCCAGTACGCCATATTAAGTTAATGCATACTATTGCCTGCGAGCTTCTCCTCCTGTCTGTACGGTAATTTCTCTACTGTGCGACAGAGAGTCGAGTGGTTATGACACAATCGTTAGCCTATTTTTACAAAAACTGTTTCTACGGGGCCATAATGTAACATAGAAGGTAATGGAGCCCTTTATACATTGTTGTGTATCTTTAGAAATAAATAATGGACAAATGGAGTCTTTAAACACCTCAGATGTATAGTTATACGCTGTCAAAGTGACGCCAAAATGAATGGGAGTCAATGGGATGCTAACGCAAGTGAAGTTCTGCTACAAGATGGCGGCACGCGGCCGACTTCAACTTCCGGTCGACTTCCTTGGGCACTGGTGTGACCGCAGCTTTACGGAACGAACGCAGCACCAGTTTAGTTTTTATGAGAAGTGTACATATGAAGTAAACTCGCTCCCTCTGTCAAAATCGAAGGAGCGAGGGTCTGTCCATATAAACTTCCCTTGTCCACTTCACGAAGTGGAACGCATTTCAAAATGGTGGCAGTCCTTAGAGAAGTTCGCGAGTGTGTGTCTAAAACTGGAGTGGAACGCAGCCCTAGTTTTTTCTGTTAATTTAGTGCATCATCCGGGTATTTAAAGTGTTCTTTTTCTTTTTGGAATTTTCAGTGTGAACGCACTACTTGCACTATTTATATTTAAAAACATCATAGAATAGTGCATAAGTACGCAAATGGACTATATGCACGGAGCGTTCTTTAGAACTTCCGCATTAATATAAGCCAGCTCGATAACTTCCGGTGAGATGTCATTTGCTGGTGTGTTGAGCATCAGTAGTGTAATAGCCTACTTAGTTTATAATCAGAATATAGTCACTTAAAAAGTCAGCCATAGCATTAATTTAGTTATTCAAACGTAAGACAGCTTAGAAAATAAATAAATAAAGACGTACCTCAATGTTCCTCCTCGGCTAAATTCAATTCGACCATTAGTTTTCACACTTTTATGTGAAAAAAAAGCTTCAAAAATTAAATATTTATTGTGCACTTTAGTTAGATTAATTGAATAAAATGTGTGTTTTCACAAGTGTGCTGAAATCATTGATCTTGCGCTGCTCTGACTGACATCTGCTGTGCTCGCTTTCTGTGTAATTAATTCACAATAAAAGTTATTGTTTTTCATAAGATTTTGTGAGTATTTCATACTTCACACTGACAAAATGTTTTTTCAAACCTAGTTATTTTATAATGTTTAATATTTAGTCAAAAACGAAGTGAAAAACGTTTAGAGGAAATGGCTGATATGTACGCAAATAAATGCTACTTTGCCGCCACCTGCTGGTTAAAGTGCTAATTACTGTCTTTTTTTATTTTTAAATAAGTGTTTTTTATCAAATGTTAAATTTCCTACATTTTTAAACGTTCGGTTTTACAATGCGGGACAATCTCAGAAGGATGAACAAATTATGTTATATTTTACATGTGGTCATCGCATTAAAAATAACATTTGAAGTGCTGGGGAAAAAATGTGTGTGTTTGTGTCTAATTACAGACACGGCATTTTTAAACAGTCCCAATAGCTTCGTCTTTATTGCAATCAATAAAACTGGTTTATTGGCAAATAAGGTAAATGTAATAACTGCATTAAAATATAAATACAACATTAAAAAGTCAACCATAGATGGTTTTGTGTCGATGTACAAGGACTTCAGAATGAACAGCTAACAGTTCACCGGAAGTGCCCGAGCTGGCTTAACGACAACCAGGAAGTAACCCGTGCATATAGTCCATTGGGACGCACCTTATGATTCATACTAAAGGCTAAAAAAATTTTATTTCAGGGGGACTTTTTAATAATAATATTAATTAATGATAATAGTCAAACATGCAAATAATAACAATGATAATAATAATAATACATGAAATTAATAATTGTTTCAATATAATATTCAGAATTTAAAAAATATAAAAATAAAATAATAATTTAAAAATATAACTAGGATAATACATTTATTAAAAATAAAAATACAAAATTACATTTGTTATTATTATTATTCACGATTAATAAGCTTCTAAAGTTATTACTACTGCACTGAACGAGAAAGAGAGAGAGAGAGAGAGAGAGAGAGAGAGAGAGAGAGAGAGAGCGATCGCAGGGGCGTGTTTTTTTTTCTTCTTTTTTTTCCCTAGATGAGAGATGGAGATACAGTCCTCCTCATAATATTCTCGGTTCGGTTGTTCTGACATATTTCCAAAGCACTCTGACAAAAAAAAGGAGATTTCGATCATATTTCTTTGAGGCTTTAAAGTCACGCTACAAATTAAACCGCGCACCGAAAAGGACATTCTGCATCTCTCAGAAACAACTATGAGTGAGGTGAGTTCTCGTTTGTTATTTTACTGCCTAATTCAAAAGTTGATTCGAAGATTTATATAATAAAATAATATAAATTTATAGCATCCATTCCAATGTAAATGCACTCCATGTTGAGACAAAAGGGATAAAATCATTTAAGTCCTTTGAACTGTGCAAGTGGTAGGATATTAAAATGGCGTAGCTGTCAACCCATCTCTAGTTTCTCATTAGGAAAGATATGAAATATGACCCTTTATGTTTTTAATCTTTACTAATTAGAGGTTGGTTGACAGCTAAACCCTCTCTTGAATTTTACAATACATTATACAGTGCTTTTTACTAAATGAAAAAGTATATAAATCATTAGATTTCCCTGGTTTAAGATGCTTTACATTCTTTTTGGGCGTCCCATTAATTGCCAATTAATAAGAGGCTCAGGGGAGCTTGACCTTGCTGATATGAGCCTGGCTAATTAGCAGATGGGGATTGTGCCGTGAGGCTTGTGTGTAAGTGATGTGTGAGAGTGAAAATAAAGTGCTGGCTGAGGTAATGTAGCAGAGAAAAAGTAATGGCCAACACACTGGGAGCCAGCTGGCCGGATGGGACCCCTCATCGTCATGTCTTTTAAGTGTGAAAGACAGAAGTGTGAAAAGTCTTACCTCCATAATACTCAGATTGGCAAGACAGAAAATAAACAACAGAATGGCATGCACACACACAAGTCAAGACAAAAGTTGTCGTTTTAATGCTCAAAGGGATTTTATCTGACAGAGTGTGGTGGATGTATAAGGTGCATTAAAACTTACTGGAGAGAGCAAGCCGAGGCTGGTTCACAGTTCAGGGTAAGGTGAAGATGCTCCTTCATTCCCAAAAAAAGGCTTAACGAAGAAGGTCTGCAGCGATTTGCATTTGAAAGAGTCCCTTGCAGCAAGAGAGAGTAAATAATATGTGTATATGTGAGTGTGTGTGTTTCATTTAATCTCCCTTGATGACATTTTCTGTTCTCAAAAGAAGTATTTACAGTATATCAGCAGCTTAAAGCAAATATCACAGTGTTTCTCGGGTTTAAATGACGATTCATTGCTGAAATTACACATTGAAATGATTAACACAAAAAATGCATGACACATTTTGGATGTCTATATGAATAACTCAAATCTAGGGCATCATCTCAAGACTAATTTGTTCTCATAATTGAAGAAGCAAGGTCACAGATATACTGAATGTATTTTGGCCTCAAGTAGTTTACTCGTGCTGTGCACATTGAACATAAGGATGGTGACGGATTCTATACAACCACGCTCTTTAACATATGGGTCATTGATGAATATGGTTTTTAAAAGTGTAAAAAAAAAACATAATGGAAATATAATTAATTTTGAAGTTTTATTAAGTGTTAACAGTGAGATGATGTGGTTTTTATAATCAATTAAAACTACTTTTGTCATTTTTTTACAAGATGGACAACATTTGTCACCAAAAAAAGTCATTCGGTTTAACCAAAATTTCGGTTTTACCGAATGACACATTTGGTTATACCGCATGACGATATTTTCAAACAATGCTAACAGGCTGATATCTAGCTAGCTAGCAAAAGGACAATCAAACATTTTATATTTAGTACAAGTTTTTAAAATATTACAACATTTTCCATGTTTTATAGCGGTTGTACCGAATGACCTGATGTTTCGGGACATGCGTATGAGCAAGTGAAAACATGAATTTTTCAAATTTAGTTACTTTGCTTCGTGACCATGTGGTCCTTTGCAGGTGTCTGAATGATGTCACATCCTGTCACATGATATTGACCTCATGACTTGATCCAAAATAGTCCCTTTATATTGGTTACTCCAAATGACATCAATGAAATTCATTTTTCCGGACATTCTTTCTCATAACAAAGCAACGACTTCTACACATAATTTTAATATCATTTTGCATGTTGATATATGATGTTATAAAATCATGCCAGAATAAAAAATATATACATTTATTACATTTTAAGATATTTTAATCACAAATGAAATGGCTGTATTGAAAACCGAATGACCTTTTGTCACTTCAAAATCTTTAAAATACCTTTATATGTAGCAAAATATAATTAAAACCTTTTGGATTCAATAAAAGAGATCTAGTTGTACTACCTTACATACTTTGGATGTCATATCTTTGTTTTTTTTATTAATATTTAAGCCTTTGGACAAAAAAATGACCCGTCATGTCATTGACCCATATATTGAACAATTATACATGACATTTGTGTGGCTCTGAAACTTAAACACTTAATAACCCCGTACTTCAACTATCAAATGTCGACAGAGATAAAATCATTTAAAATATATATAATATAAAATATAAGCTTGCATGTGATGGGGATCCTCTCCAGGGCTGAGTGCCACTGTTCCAGATTGCACACAGAATTGAAAAAGGGGGATTAAACTGATGGGGATTAAGGGGTCTTTATCACTCGGTGTCCTAACACACGCATGATAAAGCCCATATCAGGTTTTAATTTGATGGTAGACCAAGTAAAAAATTCACAGATGCTGTGATTTTTGTTTTTACTGCATGCCTGAATTCTCTCGCAATAAACCTGAAAGCTGCTGCCTCTTTCTTGCAGAACAGTTCATCTGATCCTCCCAACAGCACTCGGGGGCCCGGCACAGATGGAAAAGGTGTGTTTATGCGTTTCATTACAGCGTATTTGAATTTTTCATAATTTGTTCTCCATCATAACTATCCGTTACTCCAGTGCTTACCACAAACTATCCGTTCTCTCTGATTTTTAGCTGATTTTACTATTTTATCTTAAAGGATCTGTTCGGTTCTCTCTCTCCAAACTCTCAACAACAACAAAAAATGCACATGCATACCCATACGTGTTTACTCAGCATTCATTGCATATCTAGTAGGGGTGTAACAGTACATGTATTCGTCCCAAATCGTCAAGGTTCGGTGCATACAGTCAGACGACGAATACAGTCAGTCAGGCGATTCATACTCCAATCCATAAGGGGCACGTGAGGTAATGCAACGCTGTTTGCTAACAGGAGAAAGTGCAGAAGAAGAAGAACAGACAATCTATGCATAGATATGTTTACATGTAATCTCTGAACCAGTGTTTCAACAGCGTAAAGACATCAATAAAACGGCTTGAGAATAATATCTCACATAGCATTACATTTACCTCAGGCAAGTCATTTAGTGTCCACAGCACTAGAGAAATGAGCTCTAGAGGAGCATTTCACTAAATATATGCACTATTTTAGCTTATATATTCATTATATTTACTTTACCTGTTAGTAATGTCTTCATTATTTAATATATGTTTAAATAAATTTGTCATGAAAATTTAATTTAAATTATCATATTTTAAAAAATGAATTAAAAAATAAAATTAATTTTATAATTAGATTTAGAAGTTAATGCAAAACCTTCCTTATGTGCAATTTACATTTTTTTTTTGAGTGTTGATTATTATATCTAAAAATAAATAGCAACTGAATTTAACCTTTAATATTATAGTAATGTGCAAGAAAGGGCTCTCTGTATATAGTTTCAGCATTTTTTATCCTTAAGAAAATAGGATATAGGATTTTCCCCCTTGGTTTTTGGATAGTTGCAGAAAATAAGCTCTGACCAACAGAACGTTTATGAATTTTGAAGCATAAATACATTCACCAGAAGTAAAAAATTAAGCGTATGCTATAAACAAACTACATCACGGTCATAAAAAGTTAGAACAGTTTACAAGAGCACGAATAATAAACACGAAGCTGTAAAAGCAGACTGGTGAGTAGACGAGTTTTTGATGACGTTTAATGTTTATTGATAACCTCTGTAGTCCCATTTAGCCACTTGTTTGCAACTGCCTTTTTAAGACCAGAAGAGCTTTAAAAATTAAAAATCGTATTTTATGTCAAAGAATAAAACGTGAAAATTGAGCTTGTGTAAACCACAGACCTTATTTCAGACATTTAATCAAAAACCCATTCAAAAAACCCATTGACTTCGGGGCGATGAAACTGGAAGTGCTAAAATACTCGTTTCTGGGTTTTGGTCTACAAAACTAGGACTCTGTTGTCTCTGCAAGCAGAGATAAAACTTTTTAACATCTAAACAAATAGACTCAGATTTAACCATAAAAATGCACTTTACTGCTCAGAGATAATAGAACAAATACATATTTTACTTGTCTGGCTATCACCAGACCAAGCTCAATTTAAAATTGAACATTGGTCTGGGGAGTCTGTATGTATTTTCTACTGCACAAGAGGCGTGATCAGCGAGCATTATTCACGCAATTGGATAGTCCTTCAAACAATCAGATCAACGATCCGGGTGACGTACTTTTGCAGAGCGATGCGAAAACTCCAGACAGGTTTAGTTTGCATTGGTTTGTAGCATTGATCAGCGGTTTGTAGAAGCAGCAATGGCATCGAGCGATTTTTTGCAGGTTGTGCAAAAAAAAACATGAAAGTGAGTCGTATTTACACCCACTAGAGCGATTTGTTTGCTAAACTAAAGAAGTCATTCAGCATCGTCAAGAGGTTAAAAGCTGCTTGCCGTCGCTTCTCTATCACCATCGTGTTATACCCGCCAATAGCGAGCAAGGTGGATAAGCCAGTGTGTGATTGGTTTCCGCAAAAATGTAACAGAAGCAGTAGAAATGAATGTACGGGTTTCCGGGCGAAATCAAATTGCCAGCAGATCAGGCTGGGTTTACCCAGTCTTAAATTTTACAGTTCTGTGGTATGAAAATGTATAAACAATTTATGTAAAATGTAGATGTGTAACAATTTAAAGGGATAGTTCACCCAAAAAAATAAAAATTATCCTATACTTTACTCACCCTCAAGCCATCTTTGGTGTATATGACTATATTCTTTCAGAAAAAAACAATCGTATATATATATATATATATATATATATATATATATATATATATATATATATATTTAAAAATATTCTGGCTCTTCCAAGCTTTATAATGGCAGTGAATGGGGGACGAGATTTTGAAGCCCAAAAAAAAATGTATCCATCCATCATAAAAGTAATCCATATGACTCCAGGGGGTTAATAAAGGCCTTCTGAAGCGAATCGATGGGATTTTGTTAGAATAATATCTGGCTTATCGATTTGCAGCAGAAGAGTAACCCCTGACCTGACGCATGATGCAATAATGAACACAGAAGCGCAGAGGAGAGAGCAAAACAAAACACCGGTCATGAATTAGAAGTCTAAAATGAGAATTTTAAAAGAGAAATGTCGGAGGATTTCAATATAAGAGAAGAAGAGCTTGAGTGTGTTGCACAGCTGTATTTGTTTGAACCGTCTAAGCTTACGATACTCCTACATCCTGCGTCATACATCGCTTCACGGGTAACTCTTGTGGTGTAAGTCGACTTGCGCAGTAAGGTCTTCTGCCAGAAGCTAGTTATTTTAGTGTATAAAGTTTTAAATATGGATATTTTTCTTACAAATACGCATCGCTTCGCTTCAGAAGGCCTTTATTAACCCCTTCTGGAGCCGTGTGGATTACATTTATGATGGATGGATGCACTTTTTTGGGCTTCAAAATTGCGCCCCCAATTCACTCCCATTATAAAGCTTTTAAATACATCTCTGCGTTCAACTGAAAGAAGATAGTCATACACCTAGGATGGCTTGAGGCTGAGTAAATCATGGAATAATTTTCATTTTTGGGTGAACTATCCCTTTAACATGATTTACGACCTGAATTAGGATGCAGTGGCTTGAAGAATATAAGAAATATTGCATTTCCTTTTACTATGCTATTAACGTTGTCAATATTTGCGTGCCCCTCAGCCGCCCAGGAGAAACCGGCGGACAAAGCGGGGAAGCCCCCTACGCAAGAACCCGAAGAAGAGATCGACATTGATCTGGAGGCGCCAGAGACAGAGAAAGCAGCTTTGGCAATACAGAATCAGTTTAGACGCTTCAAGAAGAATAAGAAGTAGAAAAGGGAAGCCTGAACGAGAGGAATCGGTGGACAAAAACGCCTTCCACAATATTCACCATGAAAAGAGAATTAATAAGGAAGAGACAGAGGTGGTGGGTGGGAAATTAGGGGTTTGGAAAACAAATGATAGCCCTGTGGCATCAACATGCTGGGTTGATTAGAGTTTAGGACATACGAATAGGGAAGGATTTTCACTTTAAAAGACATGGCAGATTCTGTTCTCACTATATTTGTCTAGATTTGTCTCCATCCTTCTTCTCCTCTCCCGTAGACATAAATATAGGAACGTCAGTTACCGACTTGTGCAGCACACATCTGTCATTTAATGTATTTAGTATCACTGATGCAACGAAACAAATGTAAGTGATATAAACTTAAGAATTCAAAGGGCAGTAAATGACCAAATGTTGCACCGCACTTACAGTAAAATGTTGGCGTGAATCAGTATTATAGATGCGAAGTAGCTTAGTTGTAAATGTATTCTTAGAGTTAGATGTTAATTGTTTTTTTCTTTAAAGTGACAAGCGATTAAAAAAATTAAGAAATCGACAGCAGACCAAATAATCATAATTTGATAACAGACAAAAATATATGATACCTTAACATTCTCAGAAGAATTAGCAATAGCAATATCATGCATATTTATGCATTTTGGACAGGGATTTAATGAAGTTAAATTAAACAGCTTGTTATTTTTAAAATTAGCCCTAAAAAACTAGGCAGATGGCCTTTAAATACATGTAAAACGGGCAAGTTTAACAGTTTTGTTCAGTATATTACCGGCTGAATTTAGCACAAGGTCAAGAACCTTTTTAAGTCACATCATACTCGCTTAAATTAGCATAAATTCCTTTAATTTTCGCTTTAATGCCAGAAGTCGCAGACATGCAGTGAGATCCTTGAATTTTTGGAGACTGGTGACTGAAATGAAGATGATTATCAAGGAAAGTGTAACATTTTGATCTATTTTAAGTGTCTTTCTCCTTCTCCTTCCCCTATAATTAAAGCGGTCTCCACAGATCTCTCAGAATAGCTTGTAATAATGAGAGCAGTATATAGACCCTCATGATTATCTTGCAGTTAATGGGACAAATTACGTCTGTAATTGCATTGAGATAGGTGTGATGAAAATGTCATCTGTGCTTGATCGTTTTCAGATAACCACTGGCAACGCAATAATTGAATACATCTGTTATTATTCTGTACGTTTTATATGAAGTATGACACATTTTACTGTTGGACAGACATTTATCTCCTCCTGTATTGCCCTGTACTTCTTTTGCTCTGTGTGTGTGTAATCATGTGTGCTTGAGTGCTCTATCCTACACTTGTTTCTTTTTTTTCCTCAGTGTGACTCAGAGCTTCAATAGAAAGAATTGTATGTCCTGACCTGAATTGTATGTACTTGGGGCAATGAGTAGATGGTTACATAAAGTAAAGAACATTATATAACATTTGTTTGCTTTTTTCTCTATCAAACATATTGAATTTCAACGTAAATGCATATTTCAACTTCAGTAATTATAGGTTACGGTATTTTTTATCCTTTGGTCTAAAATAGTTTAAGGATTAGTTCACTTTCAAATTAAAATTTCCTGATAATTTACTCACCCCCATGTCATCCAAGATGTTCATGTCTTTCTTTCTTCAGTCGAAAAGAAATTAAGGTTTTTGATGAAAACATTCCAGGATTTTCTCCTCATAGTGGACTTCAATGGAGCCCAAACGGCTGAAGGTCAAAATTACAGTTTCAGTGCAGCTTCAGCATGTTCTACACGATCCTAGATGAGAAATAATGGTCTTATTTCAAAGTTTGAACTAAATTGTCATATACAATATGCTAGTGCAAGTATGTAACAATTAGTTCAAACTTTAACCTGTGGAGGGCAGTAATACACAATTCTAATGGAAAAGAAGAAGAGAGCTACTTCAAGATAAGCATTTATGGTTAAAATGTATAAAATTTTAATTTTTTTTTTTTAGAAAATGAGCGATGGTTTCTCTAGATTCGACCCTTATTCCTCATCTGGTATCATTTAAAGCCCTTTGAAGCTGCACTGAAACTGTAATTTTGACCTTCAACCGTTTGGGCTCCATTGAAGTCCACTATAAGGAGAATAATCCTGGAATGTTTTCATTAAAAACCTTAATTTCTTTTCGAACTGAAGAAAGAAGGACATGAACATCTTGGATGACATGGGGGTGAGTAAATTATCAGAAAATTTTAATTTGAAAGTGAACTAATCCTTTAATGCAGGTGTAAAGTGAAATGAATGGTTAAAAAAAATATTGTAAAAAAAAAAAAAGAGAGTAATTATTGGTTGTTCCCACTTTCTTATGTCTCTAACCCAAAATAGAAAGCTTTATATAGCTAACAGTTTTACTGTTGCCGTCTCCTGTAATTAAGTATTAGGAGTTAACTGATTTGATCATTTAAATAATGCACGCTTAATTGTATTTGGTGCCTGCCGATATGTGTAGGACAGGATGTGTATCATGTCATTATACAATCTAAAATCTTGCGAGAGGAGATGATGACGCCTGATACTAGTAGGGGTGTAAATCGGACAGTTCATCACGATTCGATACAATATCGATTCTCATAGCCAGCGATTCGATATTTTCCGATACCTCAAAAAGTTCTGCGATACGATACGATACGATTCGATTAATATTTCGATATTTTGAGCCTATTTTACACAACCAGTTAAATTTTTTTTAACTCAACCAAAATATATAACAAACATTTATTTCAAAATTTCACATCCTGAACCCTGATTGGGACATCCACAAATAAAAATTCACACAGTAACTTAATGACACCTTATGACATGACAACAGTCAAGAAAGTATTTTAGTTCTGTGCTAAAATGTGTAATGTCAAAAAACTGATAAACAAGGAATACACACACACACACACACACACACACACGCATAATTAAAAGACATTTCTTTTAAATGTATAGTGCAGGTTTTTAATGAAGCAACAACATATTATGGGTAGGACAAAACGAGATAGGCTATTAATATTCTTTCATTGTGCAAATGTATTATAAAGGCTCCAATACAGAGCGGCACAAAGCACTTATGCGCATCCCGTGTGCAGAATGATGTGCTTGAAGCAAAACAGAGTAACAGCGCGTGGCACTCTTTATGCGGCAGTTTATTGACCATATTCTTTTAACAGTTTTAATTTCAGTTACTGTGTCTGTGAAGAACGATTCATAGCACTCTATTCTCCAGTGTTGTGATCTAACGGACACTGTTTGAGATGTGTGCGCACTGCTTTTTGCAAGGCTTTAAACACAAGCAAATTTTAAACTTTCGTGAAGATTCAGCACTGGCCCGTTCAGCCAGTGACAGTTCCATCTACTCTCCCGAGTGTCTTTCACAAGTTCTGAAAGGTAGTTTAAATGAGAATGCACGCGTTGGCGATAATGCATAGACTGATATTGTGTGAAAATGTGGAGAATGTTAAAACAAAGGTGCCTCTATAAATAGCCCACAGGTATCGATTTTTTACGCATTGCATCGATGCATCGGATCGTTAGACATTAGATGTATCGATATATATCGATGTATTGTTACACCGCTAGATACTAGTCTGATACGGTCTTTAAAAACTCTAAAAATATATACTACTATTTCAACAGCAGAGAGCAGTCTTTCTCTCGCGGAGCAGTTTTCCTGCGGAACTGGGCTACTTTTAAAGGTAGGGTAGGCAATTTTGGATAGGCTAGCAATGGTAAGCTAGTATGGAAAGCCATGGACGTCGGAAGCAGAAAAAATGTGGGTGGGTCCTCCCTCCAAATTTTTTTTATGCAATTTTATATTATATATATATATATATATATATATATTTTTTTTTTTTTGCTCCTATTTATTTTCACACATTGATCACACAGTGTTTAGTCCCAAAGTAAAATACACGTTTATCTTTGATTTCGTTTGATAGAAAAGCAGGGTTTCATAAGGTCACAAAATGTATTATGCTAGGGTGGTTCGGGGGTATGCTCCCCGAGAAAATTTTGATTTCCTTGGTGTACATATGTGCATTTTAAGACATTTTAAGGCCAACAAATTGGATAACAATAGCTTTAAAACCATGTCAACAAATACATACAATGCATGCACAGTTTTGAGGCAGCTTTAATCGCATGTTTGGTAATTTCATGACTTCATTTACAACAGAATAACGACGGTGCATGCCCGTAGTTTCTTTAGCGCTTTAGTTAAACTATAATAAAGTAATATGCAGCGCGCGCCGGCGCATTTGCGCGAGCAATTCTTGAGTTCGCGCTTCGAGCACAGTAGGCTATAGCCTAACGGCTGGAGTTTTACTGACATAACCTGACAACATCTCATCTGAACGCAGTTCACTGTTGTTCAACTGAAGCTAGCCTACCTTTTCCGTGCTCATTTGACTTGCGCCTGGCGCTGAGGCGAAGTCGGAATGCGCGTCTGGAAAGTGTCCCGTTTGTAGTGGTCGTAAAGAGACATTTCTTTATAAATGCAGCTTTTTACTTGGCGATGTTTTAAAAAATATATTTATTTTTGGTATTTTTTATGCTCTGTTGGTGGTTTGTGGAGTAGCATCACGTGGGGGGGATTAGACAAATGCTGAATTAGAGACGGTAAAAGTGAGTGGGTCCAATATCATTCTTGTCTTGTCCCACCCACATACAATGGTTCCGACGCCCATGTGGAAAGCGCAAGATCGCGCCTCCTTCAAAACACACGAACATGCACAGTCAGTGGAGAGCCTGCAAAGCGTCACTAGAGATGGTGTTAAAGGTCCACTGAAGTGCCTTGGAACGTGCAGCTTTATTCATTGTGTTGACGTAATTTCCAATTAAACAGGAAGACTAGAATCTAGAAGCTCCTCCCCTTTTTAAAAAAAATAGCCAATAGCATTTCACCTAGATCACAGCTCAGCCAGAGCCGTCAAGCTCGTAAAACCCCATTTTCCTCATAATCTCGAACCGTTTCTGCTCCATATTGCTTTAAAATATAGCATTGTTTGCAGAAATCAAATGTGTCCGAACATTTTGTGGACTGTGCAGACTCGCACATATGAAACATTTTGTGGAAACACATTAAAACCAGTAAAAGTGCACTAAAACATTTCT
This sequence comes from Megalobrama amblycephala, assembly GCF_018812025.1. Taxonomy (NCBI): domain Eukaryota; kingdom Metazoa; phylum Chordata; class Actinopteri; order Cypriniformes; family Xenocyprididae; genus Megalobrama; species Megalobrama amblycephala. Next base: position 41,598,797 of record NC_063060.1, on the reverse strand, counting down.
TAAAAATATGTCTCTGGAAGGGAGCAGACCGTACTCGAAACGTGGAAACGGACTTCATGTCAATGGAAAGCATGTTTACAGTCTGAATTGTTTCCTATCCCCTATATAGTGCACTATGTGGCATTCACCATAGTAAATGTGTGAACAAATGACTGATTTAAGCCGCAGCTTCAGCGTCTGTTTATAGTGTAGGAGGGGGCGGGACTTCAGATTCTAGTATATTTATACTCTTATAGTATATAAGAGTATATTTATAACCAAATGAATCGGTAAAAATACAACTCATTCTGCATTTTATTTATAAACCTCTTTTATGCATTGCACAAATCCATAGAAAAAGAACCACACAAAACATTTTGTGGAAAAACATTAAAACTGTAAAAAAGTTTCTTAAAAAAAATGTGCAAAAATAAATAATACAGAACATATCAAAATATATTATACATTTGATGCATAAAACCCAGCATAAAAAACTTTATTATTATTATTTTTCGCTATTTTTATTTAGGGAGACACCTGCACATGCCCCAGAGTTAGGCTTGTTTACAGTTTTCACACTCAGAAAGTTAATAAAACCACAATCTTCAATGCCCTTTTACCTACATATGATCATTAGTGCACTCTGCCAGCACTGGTTCAAGGTGTTTGGTTAACGTAAAGCCAAAAAAAGAATGCTTCCCATATATAATGCTGAGGAACTGAAACAGATTTTTTTGTGTTCAAAACCACACCAGAGAATTCTGAAAATCGACATTATAGGCTACAGGTCACGGTGAACATGTTGAGGGTCAGTCCAGATTCTTAGATCAATACACTGGTCTGCTTTTTTCACACTAATTCTCTAGAATTTATTTATTCTAGACAAAACTGTACTGATATACCTTAAATATCAAAGTTTAGTGGTCTGTTCTGAGCCCACAACCCTAAATATAGAAATTCATTTTGAAATTTTCTATTGCATATACTGAATTGTGTATATGTGTGTATATATTTAAAGATGCCATCGAACTGAAAATTGAATTTACCTTGGCATAGTTGAATAACAAGTGTTCAGTACATGGAAATGACATACAGTGAGTCTCAAACTCCATTGTTTCCTCCTTCTTATGTAAATCTCATTTGTTTAAAAGACCTCTGAAGAACAGGCGAATCTCAACATAACACAGACTGTTACGTAACAGTCGGGATCATTAATATGTACGCCCCCAATATTTGCATATGCCAGCCCAAATTCAAGGCATTAGACAAGGGAAGAACATCTGGATCTGTGCACAGCTGAATCATCAGACTAGGTAAGCAAGCAAGGACAATAGCGAAAAATGGCAGATGGAGCGATAATAACTGACATGATCCATGTTATCATGATATTTGTAAATTGTCTTTCTAAATGTTTTGTTAGCATGTTGCTAATGTACTGTTAAATGTGGTTAAAGTTACCATTGTTTCTTACTGTATTCACGGAGACAAGAGCCATCGCTATTTTCATTTTTAAACACTTGCAGTCTGTATAATTCATAAACACAACTTCATTCTTTATAAATCTCTCCAACAGTGTAGCATTAGCCGTTAGCCACGGAGCACTATCAAACTCATTCAGAATCAAATGTAAACATCCAAATAAATACTATACTTACGCGATTAGACATGCTGCATGACGAACACTTTGTAAAGATCCATTTTGAGGGTTATATTAGCTGTGTGAACTTTGTTTATGCAGTGATAGAGTCGAGAGCTCAGGAGGGGGCGGAGAGCACGCGATTTAAAGGGGCCGCAGCATGAATCGACACATTTCTAATTATGCCTCAAAATAGGCAGTTAAAAAAATTAATAAAAAAAAATCTATGGGGTATTTTGAGCTGCAACTTCACAGACACATTCAGGGGAGACCTTAGACTTATATTACATCTTGTAAAAAACCGTTCGATGGCACCTTTAAAACTTTCAGGTTACATTACAGTTGTCATTTTGATTCTTGTGTGTAGCACACAGAAAACAAAATGCATACATAATGCAGTATATGATTTACACAGAATCAAATGCCTGAAACAGTACTACTTAAAGCTTAAACATGAATCTCATCCACTTCTGGAAATCCAAATCTAGTGGTTTTTCTTCCTTGTCTCTTTTACTTCTCAATATACTGTATCATCTGTCCCTTTTTTGAGTTTGCTTGAACAACACATGAGCGTTTCTAGACATTTTATTCCCCTTGTACTTAAATTCTCCACTTTCTGTCTCTTTAACCCAGAAGTGTTCCTCTTATAATCTGTGTGTCTGTGCAAAGTCTATACTATAATTCTATACTTCCAGGTCTTTCCAAATCAACTTGATTATTACTCTTCATTTTTGTTTCTTTCCACTTTTTCCTTCCTTTTCCCTTTCAAATCTTTGAATTTGATTTAGCAACCATCCTGCTTTTGTTGTTTCCATATGTTAGCTCACCGTTAAAGGTGCAATGTGTAAATTTTACCGGCATCTAGCGGTGAGGTTGCGAACTGCAACCAACAGAGCTCACCCCTCCCTTTCAGAGAAGCTATGGTGGCCGTCTGGCCGACACAAGACAAAGATCGTCGTCTGAGACAGCAGAGAGTACAGTGAATCAATGAGGTTTCTTCTCACTTCTAACAAAGAATGGTCTCTGCTTCTAAAAATCCAGACGTCAACTACTACTACTTTGTGCATATTGAACGTAGTGACGATACAAGCTGCCTCTAAAACCACAAACGATTTAGAATGACGAAACGCGTTCTGTAGAGCAGTTTGTCCGTTTAGGGCTACTGTAGAAGCATGTAAGGGGACCCGCGTCGTATGTAGACAGAAATGGCTCATTCTAAGGTAATAAAGACATAATGGTTCATTATGTAAGGTCTTTATACACCACTTGAACACATAGTTATGTTTATTATTTTGCATTTCTGTCAATAGATCCTCCTAAATTTTACACAATGCACCTTTAAGGCTCACTTTTTTAATATCATTTTTATCACCTTTTTGCTCCTTGACTGCTCATTTTCTTTCTTTTTTGTGGTCTCTTTTTCAGCCTCTCCTGTCTTGCTTTTGTTCATTTGCTCATGTGTAGTTTTCTGGTCAAGTTTCTCCTCCAACTGATCAAGTTCTTTCTCAAGTAGAGCCAGATTAATAGGATCTGACTCACATCTGTCTTCATCCTCCTCCTCTTCTTCATATTCTTCCACTTCAATTCCATCCATGGTCTTCTGAAGCTGAGTCTTCACTTTGTTTAGTTCCAGTAGGCCGTTTTGAAGCTCTTTGCATACTTCTCGGATCTTGGAAGCAAATTTGGTCTTGGCACCTTTGCGGAGTTCATTGGAGTCTTTAGCAAGAAAAAAGACATCCAGGGCAAGAAAGAGAGTGGACATGACCCCTGTGGTGATACTGATGGCCTTGGCGGCTTTGGCCGCACCTCCGGCAACACCTAGTACTTTCACAGTGCTGATAAGCCTATCAGTGTTAATCATGAGCGCTTTACCTGCTCGCCCACCTTCCTTCATTCACATACTTTATGTTACGGCTAAGACTCGTGTTGACCACACTCTCAGAGTACTCCTTAAAATCCCATTCTTGCAGGGTGTTCATTCCTTCCTACATACACAGCAGACAAAAACACAAGTGAGACAGATAGATAGACAGTCAGATAATCTATCTAGATAGATAGTAGGGCAGGGTAAAAAACATTGATTTCTCGATTTTAATTGATTCTCATTTTTACGAACCGATATCGATTCTTAAATCCCAAGAATCGATTAGTCTAGTCTGTTTTCAGTAGAGTTGTCAAAAGTACCGACTTCGGTACCTATCAGTACTGAAATTTTTAAAAATGTGACGCTTTGAGCGCTGTTGAGCGGATTCGTAAACACCTCTGATTGGCCATTGTGTTGATGCACTCATCGGATATGCCTGTGATTGGCTACAATGATCAACGCGCAGTAGCGTTTGAAAGCATACGGAAGTGTTTGAATTTGAAAGCGTTTTGAAAGTGGGAGCGCGAGCGATTGAAAGCAGGTGTCTAACAGTGGACCGATCCGCGATAGACGCCTGCTTTCAAATGCTCCCGTGTGTATCTGTGTAAGCGCTTAGTGAAGAGATTTATTGATGACTATTTACAACGTTTTTACAGCGTTGATCATTGAAACCAATCACAGACATATCCGATGAGCCGTGAAAACAACGGCCAATCAGAGATGTTTACGAATCCACTCAACAGCGCTCAAAGCGTCACATTTTTTAAATTTCAGTACCGACTAGGTACCGAAGTCGGTACTTTTGACAACTCTAGTTTTCAGTTGATGAATAAGCAGAATATGTAGCGCCTCCCATCCAATAAATCACAATAATCTTTGTGCTTTTTTTACTTTTGATATGAAACAAAGTCTCAGATTTCAAATGACGTCCATCTTATTATGAGATTCAAAACATAAATACCGTTTTGGCGCTGTTTAATGTGGCGTGACAGATCGCTTTAGCGCCCCAGTTCAAGAGAAGCAGCAGCACAAGCGCATGTGAACATCCTCTCCTCTGCTTTAATACCAGTTACAGCGCGAAATAAACATGCATGAACATCTGAAGGTATGTTAAAAGATAAAGTATAACTTACCGAAATTCATATCATGTCTCGTGTAATATCTCAGTCTACGGAAGAGGATTAGGGCCAAGCAATAATAAAAAACTAAAAACATCTCGAGATTAAAGTTGTTAAATTTCGAGAAAAAACTCGTTAAATTTCGAGAAAAAAGTCTAAATAAAATGTTGAGAATAAACTCGTTAAATTACGAGAAAAAACTTGTTAAATTTCGAGAAAAAGGTCGAGATAAAATGTTGAGAATAAACTTGTTAAATTACGAGAAAAAAGACGTTAAATTTCAAGAAAAAAGTCGAGATAAAATGTTGAGAATAAACTCATTAAATTATGAGAAAAAAGTTGTTAAATTACGAGAACAAATTCGTTAAATTATGAGAAAAATGTAGTTAAATTTCGAGAAAAAAGTCGAGATAAAATGTTGAGAATAAACTCATTAAATTATGAGAAAAAAGTCGTTAAATTACGAGAACAAATTCGTTAAAATATGAGAAAAAAGTCGTTAAATTACCAGAACAAATTCGTTAAATTACGAGAATTTCTTCTCGTAATTTAATGACTTTTTTCTCATAATTTAATGAGTTTATTCTCAACATTTTATCTCGACTTTTTTCTCGAAATTTAACGTCATTTTTCTCTAAATTTAATGTGGTTTTTCTCGTAATTTAACGAGTTTATTCTCAACATTTTATTTCGACTTTTTTTCTCGAAATTTAACGAGTTTTTTCTCGAAATTTAACAACTTTAATCGTGAGATGGTTTTATTTTTTTATTATTGCTTGGCCCTAATCCTCTTCCGTATCAATCAGTGTTTCAACCTCAGAAAGACATCAATAAAACAGCTTGTAAACAATGTAACGTCACATTTACCTCCAGAAAAACATATTCAGTGACCATAAACTCATTAGTCAGCTAGAAAAGTGCTCTAGAAAACAACATTCTGATAAATATAGCTATGCACCCTTACATATTCATTATAATTTTTAAATGTTTTTCAATATTTAATGTATGTTTGAATAAATCAGTTATGACAGCCGTGATTTAAATGTTTATATTTAAAAAAAACGAATTGGAGTAGAAATATGATTATGAAATTCTAAACTTTATTTATAATAAAAACATCGAGTGTAATTTAAGTGTTTGCATATAAATAAGTTAATTTAACCTTCAATATTATTATAGTAGTATCAACTGACTCCCACATGTAGTTTACAGCATTAGTTGAGAGATTTTTTTTTCATGTACTGAAACTGAAATACTATATCCAAAATAATCAAATCGAATAGTAATAGAATCGTGAAAATTGTGTCAATACCCAGCCCTAATAGATATAACGCTAAACATACTTGCATGAATTCCAGACAATCTCTGATGTCATTGATCTCATTCTGGTAGCCCTGGATCATCTTTTCCACCTTCTTGCGGTCCATCTTGGATTGAACCGCATCCGTGATGTTAGCTGTGGCTGAGGTGATGCTTCCAGCTGTTGCCACACTGATACCCACCGCAGTAACGATAGTGGAGGTGCCAAAGGTGAAGGGTGCCAGGATGAGGCCGGTAATTGTGGCTATGCTCCCGGCCACACTAGCCACACCCCCTCCGATAGCTGCGCTTACGGCCTTCTTATGGAAGCTGTCAGCAGTGTCCGCTAGTGCAAGCAACTCTACAATGCGACGTTGCAGAGAGGCTCCACGCTGGTTGAATAGACTGACAAAGAGACGGGCTGCCATGAACACACGGTCTGCAGCAGCCTCGACAATCCTAAGAGACAAACGTCGACAGATCAGTTGTCATAGGAGGCGATTAGACAACTTTTCTCTTTTTTAAAAAAATCCAAATTTACTCACAACTCCTCCTTATTCTCATGAAAATTTGCTGTTTCATTCCATACACTCCAACCTGTCAAACATCAGTAAGTCATATGAAATTAGCAAGTAGGTCATCATTATTTTATATTTTTAGCTACAAACACAGATACAGATGGCTGTTATAGGCCAATGTGTCATGTCTTATACTGTTTTTTCAGTATTCTTCCATTAAGACATGTTTTTTAAAGTTAAATTTATACAATGTGTCTGTAGTATTACATTATGCTCTGTGCAGCTGAACATGTCTTATGCCCCATAAAGGGTTAGTTCACCCAAAAATGCCATTAATTACTCAGCTTCATGTCGTTCCACACCAGTAAGACTTTTGTTCATCTTCAGAACACAAATTAAGATATTTTAAATGAAATCTGAGCAATTTCTGTCCTTCCATTGACAGCTACGCAACTACCACTTTGACGCTTCAAAAAGTTCATAAAAAGATTAGTAAAATTAATATGAATTGAGTGGTTTAGTCCAAATTTTCTGAAGAGACATGATCAATTTATATGATGAACAGATTTAATTTAGGCTTTTATTCACATATAAACATTCATCAATGCACACATCAGTTGTGGTAAACGGAAGCTCAAGCATGTTTGCTTGACGTGCGACAACCAGTGAGGTTCATTCTCATGTTACGCAGCATGTTTGAGCTTCTGCAAGAAGAAGGGACAGAAATCTCTCAGATTTCATTAAAAATATCTTCATCTGTGTTCATTCATCAAAAGTTTTACGGGTTTGGAACAACATGAGGGCAGAATTTTCATTTTTGGGTGAACTATCCCTTTAGGAAACGGGTCAGGTGATCAAAACTATCCTTCTTTAACCCTTAAAAGCTTTTGCCAATCATTATTACATATTCGGGTCTTTAGCGACCCTGATCTAACACGTATGACTCTCTAACTGCCATAATAGTATAAAACTCTCTTTATATTTTAATAACAGTTATAAAAGAATATAATAAGGTATATTGCATTACCTGGAGGGGTTCAATTTGAGCAAATGCTTTTTACCATCATCAGCTCATTTCCCCAGTTCATTCAGCATCTGGCTCATATTCACGATCTTGAAGGTGCTAAAGAGGTTCTTTTTGTTGACTGAGTTTTTGAAATGAGCGCATGGGTAAGAACAACCCCCCTCCTTCACAGCTCATTTAGAGGGAACGCCTCCCAAAACTCGTGCACGAGTATCGGAACACGAGTGTTTACCACCGGCATTCGCTGTGTTATTAAGCCGGGCACACATTTAACGACTAGCTAAAACATTCTGACTGTGCTCAACATACAGCGATTGTTTCCTGCTCCTGAAGCAGATTTATATACTTTCACATGGAATTTGAACACCGACTGTAATCGCAGACTGAAAGCAACTGGCTCTGACTGGACGCGTTTGAGCGCGATCAGTCATAAGTATCAATTTACATTCATAATCGGCCTTACAATCGTTAAGTGTTTGCGTGACCTAAAGCCGTGGATTCATTATGTCGGACTCACCGCAGGTGACTCATAATCTGCAGTTGTTACTCCTGTCTCCTGACAAAAACATTGCATGCGGCGCCTGAGGAGTGTGGAAAGTTACTGGAGCGCGCAGCCGCACACGTCTCTCACATAGATCGTCATGGCAGTGATTGACAAGCCAGAGGGCCAATCGGCTGATGTTTTTAAGGCCCTACCTCGTGCACAGATGATGTATATTAATATTATTCCTTTCAGTGCACCTAATAAATAGTCTTTTATCAGTTAGTAAAGACAGTTTCAAGTAATATTGCAAAAATGATGACACTTGTGTATTCTTTTGTTTTTTTGCCTGTAGTAATTATGAGTGAAACGTCACATCATCATTGAGTATCAGACATTGCCACCTTCAGGAATTGCACTTGAGGTGAACTGCACTTTTTGAGTCAGAGATTGTTGCACAGAAAAACAAATACTTGCAATATTGCATACCTAGGGTCAATAGAGACCCAATACACTAAACACAGAATTAATTAGAAATTAATTAAAAAACAATATTTTTTCTTGTTATATTGTTTAGAATAAAAAGATTGAGGAATACTAAGATGGTTGATGTCTAATGAATGACAACCCAGGTCAATACAGACCCAGGGTATGCATCTAAGGGTTAAAACAGAATAGCAGACTATTCTTCTAGTCCAGTCACGATGAGTCAAATAGGAGAATATGTAGTTTTTCACATCCATAATGTATTTCAATAATTTGACCCAGCTCACCCTCAACAGTTTCCCACCAGTCCATCAGGCCATCATCCTATTAACAGAGATCAAGAGATAAAAAAGAAGGTTAAAACAGACCTCAAAACAAACCAAATCTAACATTAATGCATTATACAGAATATATATATATATATATACCTCATCTGTCTTTAAAGAATTGAAATCTGTAGGGTAGGCAGCCATTTCCACTGGCAGTATTTCAAAATCCTGTAATATTCAGAGAATAAGATATTATACGTATTATGCGAATGCATAATGTGATACTGATGCACCATAGAAGCAGCATAAAATAAGTGAAATCAGAATTAAAATCCTTTGCAATATGTGTATAATATTATATACTCATTGCAATTATAACTCACTTCCGTTGTCTGAAGTTGCTGCATTTCCAATGGCTCCTCAATGATATCTTCTTGATCAGAACACTATAGAAAGATTTTAGAGTATATTCTTTTGATGTAAAATATTACATATGTATGTTTTTTTAAGTGCTACATTACCTGCGTACTGAGTGAAAATGTGGGCATTTTAGGTAGAGTTCTCTTCACTCTAAATGACACAAACTGAAAGGATGTGAATAGCAAAGAAGATTAATCAGAATATTTGAACTGACACCTTAAATCATATCAAATGCAAACAAAAAGCCCAAATTCACTACGTTTTGAGGCATTATGATGAAAATGATCAGCAGTTATATGTGTAGTTTCTTGTACAATATTCCTGCCTGTATATACCCTAGAGAAAACAAGTGATCCTCTGCATTTAAAAAAAAAAAGACAGAGAGAGGCTCACCTTGGTATTACTGTTAGAGCGTTTCATATCATCATTTGCTGTGCATTTTCTGGACACTGCAATAGATTTCTAAGACATGAAGGAAACAGTTCAGCATGCGTCGCACGACTTCATCAACTTCAGATCATTACCGATTTGGTAAAGTACCTTTTCAGTGCCAGAGTCCAGGAAACTATAATCCCAGTCAATACATTTACTGTGCTCACTTAGCGGATCCTACATATGAAATTATAAAAATCATTTTAATTTGATTAAAAATGGTATAAAAGTACATGCTAATTGTAAAGACTGTCAACAATATATAAATACAGCAATAAAAGGGGGAGGCTGTGTTACCGTCTCAGCAGTGAAACGTAATGCCGGTTTTGGGGAACTGCGGAAAGTGCCACTAAGCTTCCCTGAGTTATCCTGCACAAAAGAGACAGTAATTGTGAATAGCAGATGACTACAACAATATTACAACAATATATGAATATAATATAAATATATTCTATTGTATATAATATAAAGGGCACTAACCTTTAAGTTGTTGTAAGAGAGATATAAGAGATCGTCATTACTGGCCAGCAGTTTAATGTGTAATGGTGGGCTGTCCTGCAAGAAGAGAGCTTGTAACTACTGTGTATTATCATCTGGAAGATAGGGGTACCATTGCAAAAAAATTGCACAATATAAAGAGAGTAGACATATTCTAAATATTTGTTGTTGTAGCAATATACAGTACCTCTTCAGACGTGTCCTCAGTTCCTCTAGGAAATGTTTGGAGAAAATTAAACAGGGAATTTCCCTCCTAAAGAAATGAATCTGAGAATTAGATATACATTTTTTGTGACTTTGAATTTATGATATATGGCCAATGTGATTGGTCCCACAGTGATATTGCGGCTTACAAGACTCTCACTGGCTGAAAAATCCTCATTTTTCAATGCTGTTTCTAATTTAAGAATAAATAACTGCATGAACAAGATTGCCGTTTTGCCACACCTTGGTGTTGTTTTCTGTTTGGTTGTGATTGCCGGCTGAGAGTTCTCCATGTTGTAATGATAGTTCTGTCTGTTATGAAAGAAAGAGGAAGGTACTGTTCAGTATGTGTGAGCTAAACCAAACTTGCAGCAGGCATTATTCTATGCAATGTGTAACATCAAAGCATGATTTTTACAGACTAAACAGCAAAAAAAAAAAAAAATCTTTTTACCAAAACTATTTAAATAAATTTGATTTTGTGGACACAGGGTGGATCACCTGAGCTTTTGTGGTGCCCTATTTAATCCAAACCTATTGTGTCATTGTGTGATTCACATTGGATATTTGGATATTAAGTTTAAAATGTCAAGTGATGTTAAGTGCACTGTAATTACAACAGACCTTACTGCTGTGTTGGTTGGACAGACTGTCAGTGGTGGCAGCGAAGCCATCCTGGGGCAAACAGAAAGCTTGCATTATCTCCCATATCAGATCAGAATCAATAGATCAAAATGTATATGCAACTCTACAGGAAATCTCATTTGATCATGTGATTCCTCTCCTGAGGATGATGTGTGAGCAAATTGACTGAGGAAGTCTCTTGCCTCCCCTAGTGGTAAGAGAGGGTACACTTTCATGGCCTAACCCTAACTGTGTGATGTAATGTAAAAACATATTTGTATCTGCAAAGCATAGTAAGACACAATGGTTCCAAAAGTATTTGGACACCTAAACCAAAATTAAAAATACATAAATTAGAAAATGGATGATACATTTGATACCTCAATGCTGTTCAATCTCATTGTCAGGGCGTTTACTTAAATTACACTATGAATTTATTATTTCAACTAGCATCTTTACATCAGCAGACTGTATAAAACAGCTTCAGCTGTCTGTCATTAATAAACATATTGGCTTAAATTGGTTATTTTAATGTTCTACCACTTGTGCACTGAGACTCGTCAACTTTTTAGAAGTTCTTTTAAACAACTGGCTGAAAACGGCAGCTTTTCCCTGACATGTGAAGAAAATGTACATTTTACTATCATCAAAGTCCCTTTAAGACAAGTCATTTCACTCGGCGGCCATCTTTGAAACGCCTCTCGGGCATCCTGGGCATCATGCAATCTCTTTGAATGGGGAAACATCAAATTCTCCAAAACTGTTCGCCAACCTTACAATTACATTTCATATTTGAAATCACCAATGAAATCTAATAACAACCGGCTCATAAATTTAGTTTCAAAACGCTCGAATCATGACAAACAAAACTGTATTTTTCAGGCTGGATCAAGCTAATGCGCATGCGCAGATTTAAATGCGCGTCTCTTCGGAGGAGCGCGTCTGACTGTTTCTATAGAAACCGGTGATTCTAACGGCCGCTGAAGTGACGCGAAGACTTTACCAGTCGGCGATTGGCTCTTATTTAGAAGGCGGGACTTATTCCGCTATATTGCGCATTACACTTTCTCCCATTCAAAACAATACGAGTGACACGTCTTGTGTTATTCTATAGTCTTTGCTATCATTTTCAGTGTAAAAAAACTGAAACAATTAATTGGATATAAATATACACCATAGGATACAAGTCAAGAATATCATTTGATGACAGACCTTCAGGTTGTTGTTGTGTGGTTGTTCATTCTCAGTTAGCATGTTCTGGGAAAAGATGTTAACTGATTATTTTCAGAAAAATACCATTGCTATATTTATATCTTCTGCATATTACAATACTAAATCACATTCTTCCTTTTATTGCAGTCTGTCTGTATACCAAAACTGTAAAGCAGATTCAAAATGGTAGAGGTTCTAAACATATACATTTGGAAACTGACCTTAATTTTGCTGTTCTCTAACACACCATCATTAAAACCAGTGATTCCACCATGCACAATATTCTCATCCTAGAAAGCAAAAAATAGTCAACTAGCCATTGCAAATGAAAGCACAGAGTCAGGCTACATTAAAATAATTACCCTAGCATGAATGCTTCCAGTTCCTACACCCTTAAACATGTACTGTCTCGCCTCAGATGAGTGATCAGCAGCGTCTGATCGCCTGGACATTGAATCTGCTTTCTCCTTTAGCACAAGCAGAGACAAAAACACACACAAATTTTGAGATCAGTTATATATGGGGCTGCTAAAATGTATTTGAGTATTTAACTGTGTGACACATTGCTCACCTGAATAATTTTCCTCTGAATCATGTCACTGTGTGTCAACTTCACCTATAGGAATATTCACTATTACTTACAATTCAGTTCATGTGTTACTATTTAGAATAACTCTAAAATATTGTGCAATAGTTTTTTAAACATACAGTCTGTTCAATATCTCACATTCAAACCTAAATGAATAAAAATACAAGTTTTGTCATTGCCTAGGTGGTTATTCTCTGGGATGGACTCTTATATTCTTGTGTCCATAGACATTATTCTGTCAGACCAGGCCCACAGAGATTAAAATTAATTATCACAACCAACTCGGTTTCACAGGTTAGTAAAAAAGAAAAGGGCATTCAGCTCCAGACATGTTTTCAGCGGTTCTAGTTCATGCAAACCTGTATGTAATCTTTATGTTCTTTTATGCTTGCTTTTTCCTTCCTTTTTAAATTAATCTTTCTTTTTTCATGTTTCTTTTTATAATCTTCATGTTCTTAATTGAACGTAAATTGTATTTTTTCTGTCTTTCTCTCTTTATTAGACTCTGAAATATCATTGTGTATTAAATGTACTATACATTTAATTGTGACATGAAAAGGGCAAGGCAAGTTTACTTGTATGGTAGCACACGTTCGTCTGCAAGATTTCTGTTGAAGATTACTTCATCTGGAAAGCATCTGCTGTTTAGAAACATCTGATAGACGTCTTTAAAGGGTTAGTTCAGCCAAAAATGGAAAATTCTGTCACTAATTGTCGTTCTACACCCCTAAGACCCTCGTTCATCTTCGGAGCACAAATTAAAGGTGCCCTAGATTATGTTTTTAAAAGATGCAATATAAGTCTAAGGTGTCCCCTGAATGTGTCTGTGAAGTTTCAGCGCAAAATACCCCATAGATTTTTTTTTATTAATTTTTTTAACTGCCTATTTTGGGGCATCATTATAAACGCGCCGATTTTATGCTGCGGCCCCTTTAAATCCCGTGGTCTCCGCCCACAGAGCTCGCGCTTGCCTTAAACAGTGCCTTAAACAAAGTTTACACAGCTAATATAACCCTCAAAATGGATCTTTACAAAGTGTTCGTCATGCATGCGGCATGCATGCGGCGGATTATGTGAGTATTGTATACTGTTATATTGTTTACTTCTGATTTTGAATGAGTTTGATAGTGTTCCGTGGCTAACGGCTAATGCTACTCTGTTGGAGAGATTTATAAAGAATGAAGTTGTGTTTATGCATCATACAGTCTGCAAGTGTTTAATAATGAAAATAACGACGGCTCTCGTCTCCGTGAATACAGTAACCGATGGTAATTTTAACCATATTTAACAGTACATTAGCAACATGCTAACGAAACATTTAGAAAGACAGTTTACAAATATCACTAAAAATATCATGTTATCATGGATCATGTCAGTTATTATTGCTCCATCTGCCATTTTTCGCTATTGTTCTTGCTTGATTTGGTTGTGCACAGATCCAGACGTTAATACTGGCTGCCCTTGTCTAATGCCTTTTATAATGTTGGAAACGTGGGCTGGCATATGCAAATATTGGGGGCGTACACCCCGACTGTTACGTAACAGTCGGTGTTATGTTGAGATTCGCCTGTTCTTCGGAGGTCTTTTAAACAAATGAGATTTATATAAGAAGGAGGAAACAATGGAGTTTGAGACTCACTGTATGTCATTTCCATGTACTGAACTCTTGTTATTTAACAATGCCAAGATAAATTCAATTTTTCCATTCGAGGGCACCTTTAAGATATTTTTGATGAAATCCGATGGCTCAGTGAGGCCTGAGCAAAGCGGTGAGCAAAGCCACCGAACCTCTCAAGATCCATAAAGGTACTAAAATCATATTTAAATCAGTTCATGTGAGTACAGTGGTTCTACCTTAATATTATAAAGTGACAAGAATATTTTCTGTGCGCCAAAAAAACCAAAATAACGATTTTTCAATAATATCTCGTGATGGCCGATTTCAAAACACTGTTTCATGAAGCTTTACGAATCTTTTGTTTCAAATTAGTGATTCGGATCTCCTATCAAACGGCTAGACTGCTGAAATCACATGACTTTGGCCTATAGACGTCCTATAGACGTATTGCAGATGAGCAAACACTCTTAAAAATACATCTTCCAGATGTAAACATGCACATCAAATAGACATCTCCGAGATGTCTTTAAATAAATTAATTTAGCAATGTCACTCTGAAACTGATAAAGAGTCATTTTTGCTCATTTTCAGAGTGATTTAACCTCATATATTACCTCATTTTAGCGTAGGGGAGGTCCGAGCTTCTGCTTCAGTTTTCCCTCTGGAATCAACCACTGCACTTCTCCATTTCTAACTTAAGGGGTGAAAAAAAACAAGTTTGCACAATGTATGCATGTATCATAGGACCTAAAATGATTGTTATTATAAAGCGTTTCACACGCAACATTGCACAGGAGTGTACTGTAAAACAATCCTAAACAACAAACACTGACATCATCATTCATGAACACAAACAACACACAGAATCACGCGCGTCAACGCCTCATAAATGTTATTTGTTAGGAAGCACTTTGGTTTGCTCACTTTTTATACATTTTTTATTTTCAACAACAAGTATTCTTGTATTCTTGTTCGAAACTGTCATTCCGTTGTTATTGTGGATTTTTCTAGTCTGACACAAAGCGTCTGATCATGACGAGCCGAATACAGGAAGCCACTAGACTTAACCGAAACTTGCTCGTTTATTTAATAAACATACAGAATTGACGATATTTCACCGTACTGTTTTGCCTACCTTGTGCTCCATGTGTACAGCTAGACAAAAATGATCTGTCAAAACTTTGTCAAGCCCCGCCCGGTTAATCTGTGTTGAGTAATAACAGAATCACAGCGAGACGGGTTAACATGGTGTCAGCATGACGTTATATTTTAGTAGTAATGTCTCTTTACATTCACTAAACAATAACAGAACACAAGGTTGTTTCTTCAGACCAGGTTTATTATAACAAATTTAAAAAAAATTTGTTATATAAAGGTCACATTAAAACTGCCTTGAAAAAGTTTTAGAATATTTTAGAATAAAACAATTTATTTTAAATACAAAAGGAAATAAGCATAAACCATTACAATATTCTTTGTTTGTTATATACATTTTAAGACACAGTTGTGGTGACTATTACAAGATTCTGTCTGTAATACAAGACTGAAATAACTAATGTAATAAATAAATAATGTCTCAATAACTAATGTTCTTTATCAGGAGAAAATATTTACATATAACCACAAAATATAACCATGAGTTCAGGCCCATATCATTTCATATTCTTTTAGTCTTATAAAAGCAGAAATAAAATATAGCTGCTAGCAGCAATGACGGGGCCAAGCCCCTTATGGCCATTTTTGGCATGTTTGGACATTGGATTTTATTAGGAAACTTTTGAACATTGCACAGTTCACATGGTTAAACACATTTGATCAAACAATCTTCAAAACTATTACCTGTTGCTTTAAACAGCATGCCACTCATGTAACAGTTTGTTTAATTTTACAGAGACTTGAGTTTTTGAAGGCAGAACCGCAGCTATTGGCTCTAAATGACACAACATTACACACAATTTTATAACATTGCCCCACGCAGGACTAGAACCCACAATCTCTTGGTCAGACGCCTGTCGCTCATCTCATTACGCCACTGGGAAGTATCATATCATATCATGTACATTTGCTTATTTACGGTAAACTGACAGAAATATATTATAATTGTAAAATAGAATGTACTTCTCAAAATAATAATGCAATTTATTTAAATATTATTTAAGGAATATAATTTTTGTCCATGCTTTAATTTAGTAAATCTCTGTTTTGCAGCACTTTGAAACAGAAACAGAAGCAGGCTCAGGGCTTGTGCCATTACTGATTGCAGCACTCAGTTGACGCAGGTTCACCAGGCTGTCGAGGAGAACCTTCGGTGTGAGAAGCACGCAAGAGCATTACTTAATATTTTAACCAGATTAGCATGTTATGATAACTTAATGATAATGTAGCTATTGGTTAACCTTATAGCTAAAGAGCCACTTTAGAAAGAATGGCAACTGGTTAGCATGCTAAGCTAACTAACATAAGACAACAAACATTGGAGAGATATTTATCGGGAACGGTAGCAAATATAAAAAATCTGTTCAGTCTTTTCTGTGAGGCTCAGTCCAAAGACCATCTGAGCCAATTTTGGACTGTAGGTAGGACAGGAGTAGCAAAAAAACGTTTTTTCATTTACTTCAATATGGAGGACAGGCACATTTAAGGAAAATGACAAATGACACATCGTCAGAACTGGCACTAGCCAGGGAACTAAATGACAGAGAAAACAAATTTTGGAAAAAAATTTAAGTTATAAGCCTTTTTGCAAAAATCCTTATATCTCTGAAACAATAGGTGACACTGTGTTCAAACTTCTCAGGTACCTTTTGTGATTATGATACCTACCAAATTTTGTGTTGATATTTGAAATTGTTTAAAAGATATTGAAAGTTACGACAAAATTTAACATGGCAGACCAACGTTTCATTCAATCCTGAGAAAAAAAAAAAAAAGAAAGAAAAAAAAAAATTGGTATCCTCGGATTCGGCATGACACAAAACACCAAGCTTTTCATTTTCTGATAAACTGTTCAAAAGTTATAAGCAAAAATAGCCATTTGTCATGACCTGTAGGTGGCACTGTTCCCAAATTTGGTATAGACCCTCTGATCATGGATCCGATGAAGCGTACCATTTTTCATTTTGATTGCTCAAAGTTTGGCCAAGATATAGCCTCTGGACCAATTTTGGGTCGACCTCGTTAAGTTCGTTAAGACAATGATGCCTTATTAAGGCATCAAATCTGTTCAGTCATTTCTGTGTGGCTCAGTCCAAATGGGAGCCAATTTTTGTAAGAATTGGACAAAATTTGAAGGAGGAGCAGTGAAAAAAACTGAATACTGTACTTTTCGAAATGGCCACTCCTGTAATGGGCTGAGTCTTAAATGTAAGATGTTGAATGTGATCAGCATGAGAGAAATCAGCTGTACCAAGTTTCATTTTTCTAGAACAAAGGGTTCAAAGGTAACCTTTAGAAAAGTGAATTTTTGAACTGGTGGTGGCGCTATAGAGTTGGTCCTAGACACTCCAAAATTGGTCAATTCACTATTCATTACCATCACTACAAGTGTGCCAAATTTAATTATTTTTTCATGTTCCGTTGATAGGGCTACCATAGATTCCCATTTGGGAGGAATCATAAGAAAACTAACGGATAACACTAAGGGCTTCAGCACAGCCCTTTTGGGGCTTGGCCCCTAATTATACCCCAACAAGCAGTGGATAAAGCAATAAAAACAAGTTAAGATCCCAAATTTCCTTTGATGTCTAATAAGGAAAGCCAGTATAGTTATATAATTTTTAAACATGTAGTGGAGTCGAGAGGAGTGTTTACATAGGTTTGTCTTCTTTCAGAGTGGTGGTCAAGTGCAACTCATTTCGGATGCTGTTGAGTTCCACTAAGCCCTCCTGTAGCTGGTCTGCCACCTCTCTGATCTTGGCAGCAAATTCTGACTTTGCACCATTTTTAAGCTCATGAGAGTCCTTGGCCACAAAGTAGATGTCCATCCCAACAAAAAGCCCTGTCAAAACACCTGTAGATATACTAGCAATCTGCACAGCGCGTGCTGCAGTTGTTCCCGCTGCATTGGCTATCTGCATCACACGCATAATCTCATTGGCGTTCGTTAGAATAGCTTTGCCCGCCATGGCGCCGTCCTCATAGATATTGTCGAAACAAGGGAAGTCTCGATTATAGGCATTCTTCTTAATCTTATTCAGGTTGAACTTGCGTAGGTTTGTAATGCCTTGCTTGATGAACTTCATGCATTTGTTAAGGTCAGCCATCTTCGTCTGGTAGTCTTCTACAATGCGCTCCACCTTCTTGCGATCCATAGAGTTGTTGACGGTACTGGATATCCCAGCGGACGCAGAGGTAAGCCCACCTGCCATAGCAACTCCCAGGCCAACCGCAGTGACAATCAGAGAGGTTCCCATGGTGAAAGGTGCCAGGATGAGGCCGGTTATGGTAGCAACACCTCCCACAGCGCTGGTGGAGCCACCGGTGATCTGGGCGATTTTAGTCTTCTTGTTGAATCGGTCCAGGCCGTCAGCAATGGCATGCAGGTCGATCACATGCTGCCACAGTCCTTCTGCTCGCTCGTTGAAAAGTTTATTAAACACACGTATGCCTTTTTGCACCTTCTCAGCAGTTACAGCAAAAGCTCTGAGAAAAAGACAGTTAGTCAGTCAAATTCTCTTTATTTTCATGTCACACAAGGAATGAATTGGGACTTACTTGGCTTCCTCTTTCTCTGTCATGTTGTCACTTTTGGGCATGTCCTCCCATTCTGAATTGGAAAAAACAAAATGGGAGATATGAATATCAAGTCAAAATCAGGATTGGCCATCTGTCCAAACTTGGTTAAAGGATTAGTTCACTTTCAAATAAAATTTTCCTGATAATTTACTCACCCCCATGTCATTCAAGATGTTCATGTCTTTCTTTCTTCAGTCAAAAAGAAATGAAGGTTTTTGATGAAAACATTCCAGGATTATTCTCCTTATAGTGGACTTCAATGGACTCCAAACGGTTGAAGAATTACAGTTTCAGTGCAGCTTCAAAGGGCTTTAAACGATACCAGACGAGGAATAAGGGTCTTATCTAGCGAAACGATCGGTCATTTTAAAAAAAAATGTAAATGTATATGCTTTATAAACACAAATGATCGCCTTCCAAGTGCTTCCACCAAAACCGCATTTCCATATTCTTCAAAAAGCTTACGCTGTATGTCCTACGCCTTCCCTATTCTACTTACGGAACGAACGCGGCGCCAGTTCCATTTTTTCCGTAAGTTGAATAGGGACTTTTTGAACTTTTTGAAGAATACGGAAATGCGGTTTTGGCGGGAGCACAAAAAATTAACGATCGTTTCCCGACCCTTATTCCTCATCTGGTATCCTTTAAAGCTCTTTGAAGCTGCACTGAAACTGTAATTTTGACCTTCAACCGTTTGGACTCCATTGAAGTCCACTATAAGGAGAAAAATCCTGGAATGTTTTCATCAAAAACCTTCATTTCTTTTCGACTGAAAGAAGAAAGACATGAACATCTTGTATGACATGGGGGTGAGTAAATTATCAGGAAAGATTTTTTTGAAAGTGAACTATTCCTTTAAGTTGATGTTAGTGTTTAAACTAAGAAGTTAAAGGATGGGTGGGGGTTGTTTCTGAAAGTGGACAAATGTTTATGCCAACATGGTGGGAAAAACTCACGTTCCACAGTGCTCCACCAATCCATGAGGCCATCAAGATCCTGTGATAGATACATTTAGGATAACTAAAAAAATGGTCTATTTAGAAACAGTCTATTTTAGCAAACAAAATATTTACTGAACCAAACCTCCTCATCCTCTCTCTCATTTTCACTTAAACGGAACTCGTCTAGCCATTCCATGAGGGACTTCTTTTGGCCTTTAGTCTGATAAGGAAACAGAAAATAACGTCAAGTTATTCTGCAAGCAGAGATTAGACAATAGTGTGTAAAAGAGAACTTGTTGGGAAAATTCCAATGCAGAAACCTACAAAAATTGCAGAAGTTGCGAGTCAAATAGGAAGGTAGTTTGTTCATGTGGTTTTGTTTTTGTCACAGGTTGCAAAAAACACCATTTCTTGTGCCTGTTGCAATAAAATATAGGGGCTAAATAAAAATCGGAAGCTAATTTGAGAGATATTTTTTCCCTCCTTGTGTAAACAAAAAAAAAAAAGAAAAAGTAAATGAGTTCAGTTTTTTTTTTTTTTTAAATCAAAATACAAAACTAATTTATTGCCACCTGACCTGTAGCATAAAACTGTTTATGAAGGTGGGTTTTTTATTTTTAGGATACCACAACAGTCTCTCAGTTCTCATTCTTTGCTTGGTTAAGTCTTGTTTTCAGTCTCACAAGTTTTATTTTGATGAAAAGAACTACTAGGACATTTCAGCACCTCTGCAAGGTCACTGCCACTGCCTCCATTTTGGTTTCCACTCTTCTTCTGCGTGGTTTTGTTCTGTAATAACAACACATCATTTTATTGACTAACAACTGTGAGCATGTAAAAAAAAAAAAAACAAAAAAAACATGAAAAATACTTGTTTACCTTTGCTGCAGTCTGGGGCATAAATGGATTTTTGGGTTTCTTCTTTTGTCCTTTTTGCTGTGAAAATGTCATATGATTTAAAGCTGTTCAACTGGGATGAAGTCCAGATTACCTGTTTTGGTTCTCTGGGAAAATGCACTGATAAGGCCATCAGTATTCACTCGAAATGATAAGATGGGTGCAATTACTTTTGTATTTTCCTCTTGTCCAGGTGTCTCAGCCACCGTGTCAGGAATCTTTTCCAGGACTTCATCGCTATCGCCCTGCAATAATGAGTAGAATGCAAAGAACCCTAAGCCTATGATTCAGAAATGACTTTAAAAAATTATGTTTATTAAGTGTGTTTGGCCTGTAATATGTGTTGAACAAAAATATAGAGAATATAGAACCACAATTATGGGAAAATATAAAATGATAAACTAACAGAAGTGCCATTAAAAAAAAACTTTAGATGATCTGTCATGGTTGCCATTCAAAATGGCACCAATTGCTGCAAACTTTAGTTAAGTGCCACTTAAATCACCAGTTGCTTTGTTATTGAGCTCCATTATTCAACCTGATCTTGATCTTGATCATGATCTTGCACAACAATTTGAGTCATATTCCACCTGGCATTCTGATGTGCATGTTGGTGCTTGTCTTCTATGTTTGGTTATAGCTATTTAAGCTAGGCCAATAAAAACTGAAAAGTATTGCTGAAAAAGCCCAAAGGTATGTTCAGATAACAGCTTCCAAACCAAGTTGCACAAGATTGCTAGATGAGCAGAAGCAACCCAACTAGTCTGTTTCAACATGTTTTCAATGAAGCTCATAGTTTAGGGATGATGTTAACGTGCCCCTATTATGCCTTTTTTAAGGTTCCTAATATTGTTTTGGGAGTCTTCTACAACAGGTTTACATGCATGCAAGATAAAAAAAACACTTTTGTTTACTCATAATATACATTTAATTTCAACTCAGTTCTCAATGATTCATAAACGATTCAGCAGTTTGAAGAATCAGTCTCTCTGAAACCCTCCTTTCCGTAAGCCTACACTTCTCTGATTGGTCAGATGGCCCAATCCTTTGTGATTGGTCTACTGACAGCTATCAATTTGCAAGACATTGTATACAATGTATGGACAGAAAAGATAGCATCGATTTTACCGTATCAGTTCATGCCCGAATAGTTTGCCTTATTTAGAAGACGTGATAGCAGTGTCACTGTTATACTTTATGTAGGTGCACCTGTGGGAGCTGTATCAGAATGCCAAGCGAGGCTGAAACATAAACATTTAGGCCAGATGTGTACAGACTTTTCAGCAAAACTATTAACAAAGATAGTCGTTTCACATTACAATGGGTGTTTACTGTTTACAGAGAGAATACTTCAACTAGTTAGCACGGACTAGCATCTTAACATCCTATTACAATACAGATAGAGCTCCACTCTTTTGTAATAATAAAAACGCAGTTTGTTTTACAGTTATGTAAGCAAACCGAGCCCACTGCTATGTTGTAAACTCCCACATTAGCCGAGCACAAAGGTGAATAGCTGATAATGCATTACACTTTGTAAACAAAAGTCGTGCTCCATCCTTGATCATTACTCCAAGTAATAAGACAGACAAGCTGCATTAATCAACACATTTTTAGACAATATTGGACCTACATCTGAATAGCAGAACTACAGAAACATGAGTTAGCCGGTTAGCAGGAGACGAGGGTGTACGTTACACAACATAACATACAAAACTACGAATCTTGAACGATCGCTAGAAAATATATAGTTACAGGTTGAGATTCAGAGGAGCAAGCTGGTCCAAATAAACTGGGCATTGATCCATATTTTAAGACCAAGCGTTTTGTAAATCCTGCATTAAACTCCCCGAGGTCTGAGAAGCAGTCGTCAGTAAAATGAAATGAATTTTCACTGGCGTCTGCGCGTGCAATAAGTGGGCGGGCAATATGCTAATGTTTCATTGTGACGTCACAACAAAATGGCTTGGGATTAATTTTACAAACGACTCGTTTAATTGACTCAGAGTCGACTTTTACTTTTGAGAGACTCTAGTAACTTTCAGATTTAAAACTTTGCAATATGTTTTTATTGACTTAGAGCTATGTTACACCCTGCATGAAAGGTAATTTTCAAAAATCTATAATAGGGGCACCTTAAAGGGTTAGTTCACCCAAAAATTAAAATTCTGTCATTTATTACTTACCCTCATGCCGTTCCACACCCATAAGACCTTCGTTAATCTTCAGAACACAAATTAAGATATTTTAGTTGAAATCCGATGGCTCCGTGAGGCCTCCATAGGGAGCAATGGACACTTATTCTTTCAAGATCCATAAAGGTACTAAAAACATATTTAAATCGGTTCATGTGAGTACAGTGGCTCAATATTAATATTATAAAGCGACGAGAATATTTTGGAGCGCCAAAAACCCCAAAATAACGACTTATTTAGTGATGGCCGATTTCAACACTCTGCTTCAGGAAGCATCGGAGCACAAATGAATCAGCGTGTCGAATCATGATTCAGATCGCGTGTCAAACTGCCAACGGCTGAAATCACGTGACTTTGGCGCTCCGAACAGCAGATTCGACACGCTGATTCATTTGTGCTCCGAAGCTTCCTGAAGCAGAGTTTTGAAATCGGCCATCACTAAATAAGTCGTTATTTTGTTTTTTTGGCGCTCCAAAAATATTCTCGTCGCTTTATAATATTAATATTGAACCACTGTACTCACATGACCCGATTTAAATATGTTTTTAGTACATTAATGGATCTTGAGAGAGGAAATGTCATTGCTGGCTATGGAGGCCTCACTGAGCCATCGGATTTCATCAAAAATGTCTTAATTTGTGTTCTGAAGATTAACAAAGGTCTTATGGGTGTGGAAAGGCATGAGGGTGAGTAATAAATGACAGAATTTTCATTTTTGGGTGAACTAACCCTTTAATAATGTGCGCCCTTTTTAATAATCTCGAAAAAATGACATCTCAAAGAACCATAATAATAATTTTAAAAAAACTTAATATGATGATACAATAATATTTTTAATAATAAAATATTATAAAAAAATAATACAATTAAAATGAAATAAATAAAATATACCATCACATTTTGGTAGTCAAATCAACAGCACTTAAATGTTCCTCATATTATAAACCAGAGAGAGATGAAAATGCATATTTACCTGTTTATGGGTTGGTTGGCTCTCTAAATCAGAACCCATATCCTGGTATAAAAGAGAAAAGTGCATCCTTGACAATAATTTGATGAAAATACCCTTGTCTTTTGAGATTCAGTTGTTAAAGGCAGTCCTGATTCATCCAGTTATGTTTGTAATACATCTGAGCTGTAATTTAGCTGGCAAATAACTGGGTTACATCTTTATAAAAAAAAAAAAAAAAAAAAAAAGTATGCCCACCTGCATGGATTTCGACTGTTTAACGTCAGGTTTCTCCGTAGACTCCAAGAACTGTTGAGCTTTTTCCATGCCCTGCTGGGGAAGCAGATGCCTTCATATTACAACATGTTTTATCACCTATCAGAACTAGTGACATTACAAAAAAGATGAAGTCTGTGAGACAGTTAGTGAGGTTTAACTCACAATACATGGAACATACTATACATAGAAAGGTGTCAGAAAGTGAAAGTGAGAGAGACAGAGACTAATATAGGATTATCCAGGCAGACTTACTTCAGCAGTGGAGTGATGGTCACAGCTGTCATCGACTTCAGAAAGTTCTCTGTCCATTATAAGAATGACCTAGTGGAGGACTGAGAGTCAGAAGAGCAAAAACAGGACTATTAAACACTCATGATGTTGCGGTCAGAACAAACATCATCACATGCTGAAAGTTCACTTTGAACAGGAGACAGAGAAAGAAAGGCGTTTTTGTTGAAAAATGACCTTCATGAATCAACACTGAATGCTGCGGGGCAAAACAGACCCCAGATCAGCAACCTCTATATAAATATCTCTAGGTAAAAGATTGAGACTGAAGACAAATAGATGAATGACAGCTCAGTGTAAGAGCATTTGAGAAATTAAATCAAAGTAACAGATGTTAGTCCCGTAGCCTCGAGCAAGTCAACAAGTCAAATCACGGGATTTATATTTAAAAAATAATAATAAACGCATCTATGCCTCTCTCGGGCGTTTCCCGAACATGGCAGTGCTTTCCCAACATACGTATTATGTTATAAAAAAATAGTTTTTTACAAATAAACACTGCAAAATATAGGTGGTTAAAAGTTGGAGAAACAAGAAGACATGCTCAACTTACCGCACAGGCGCACACCGTCCACTTCCCAAAGGAAAAAAAAATGTGTCAAAAGAGTATCGAGAAGGACAATAAACCCGCTGTCTATCTGTGAATTGAAAGACAACTGTGTACATTAAACGGTTTCCATGTTATTTGTTTTCTTTTGACGTGCGGCAGTCTGTAGTGAAGTATCGAAATGTTATTAAACTCCGCCCTTGTGTTTGACTTGTGCCCGTTTGGTAAATCCATGGACGGCAGTCAGGTGGTGCTAGTCAGGCTTCCTGCATAATGTGCATATTATATATACATATATATATATATATATACACAACTTTATAAATAAATTGCATTTTTAAATTTAAAAATGCAATTTGTATTTATTTTCTACAAGTTTTTTTTTTTTTTTTTTACACGTTCCATACTTTTGAATGGCTCTCAACAATAAAAATATTTTACAAATCTGATAAATTATCTATTGCAATATTATCATCGTTGTTGTTGTTGTTTAGAGCTTAAAGATATAAAAGTCACATCAGATCATGACCAAACTGAACAAGCTCGAATCAAATATTTCTGTTCATGTTTGTTTTGCTTTAATTTTAATGTTTAGCATTTTGGTTACTTTGAAAACCTATTAAAACTAAGCAATCATGTCTCATTTCCACAACTTGGGAATACACAGCCATGAATATATATATATATATATATATATATATATATATATATATATATATATATATATATATATATATATAGGCTATGTAAAGGGCTATTCAGACATCTAGTGGCTACAGTATGGTTTTACAGATTATTTTTAGTCCTTTGATAAAGAAAGTGTTTTTGTAGCTGGAAGGTGAAGTTTGCACTGTACAACCATGTTGTTTGCATTTTCTTTTTTGAAAACAAAATAGCAGTGAAATTTCCATGAATTGAAAGCATTTTTCCCCGTGGGCAACATTGTTTCAACCAGCAACAGTGAATCAATCTGGTTCTGAGGTGATTGTAGACGGGTGTTATTTATGATATTGCAGGTTACTTATGATATGAAACAAAGTCCCAGCTTTCAAACTGTATTTTTTTTAAGAAATTCAAACAATAAAAACCATTTTGTAGCTCTTTAATGTGTCGTGATAGATTGCTGTAGCTCCTCGGGTCAAGCGGCTCGTGAACCAATCATCTCTTCCTATTAGTTAATTTATAGCATCAAATAAACATGAATGAACATCAGAAGGAATGTTGTTTCACACCATTTTTCAAGTTCAAGTCCACCGAGGTTAATCTTCTTACTCATGACTGCTTTGTTGGACAAAATGGCAGATCCGGCGTTATGATTGGTTAAATCGCTTGTCAATCAAACTCCCGGTGAAGGGTCAATTACATGCATGTGACAATTGTAAGTCAAAGTCATACACCACCAACTGGCAGCAGGAAGTGAGTCTCTTTCAAAATGCTTTGAAATCGCGCTCTTATTTTTACCCAATTTGCTTCAAACTTCTTCAGAATAATGTCAAGACACTGCAGATGTAGCCCTGTAAAAGGATTCTTGATATCTTGAATACTGTTGTCATGGCAACACGTCCAACTTTAATATTCTTTTTAGGTAATTTTGAGACCCTTAGCATGCTTGAAATTGCAACTTGACACACACATAAGAGTTGTCGGCCAGTAGACATGGGCAAAGTCTTAATAATGGGCGTGTGGAGGGGCTGAATAGCGCCCCCTTTTGACTAAAGTGGGTGGTTAGTTTTACCTACAGTCACCGAACTTGGTACATATATTGTTCTTATCGAGCCGGACAACTTTCTAATTTACAGTCATTAGCTCCAAACACATGGTCATAAACAGGCTGACTCATGCTAGAGAGCAAAAGACTAATATTTCATTATCAAAGTGGTTTTAGGAAAGGGCGAAACACTCTGGATGCAGTTCTTTGTTTGGAAGATGATATCAGAAAGGCACAAATAAATAAAGAGGTAATAGTGGGAGTTCCCTTTGACATCAAAAAGGCATACAGCATGTTACGGAAAGAAGGTCTTTTAATTAGACAGATTGGGAATTAAGGGGAGAATGTACAATTGCATAATGAGTATTTTGTGGTATTCAACATACACTTTAAAATGTATATATGATACTGGATATCAAGGGTGTGTGGGGTGAAATATAATTTATTAGGCATTTAAAGCTCTATTGAGAAAGTTAAAACAGGGGAAACTCAAAAAGCAAACAATATTTCATGGCTTTCAGAGCTAAAATCTCTTTTAAAAGTGTTATGGCTTCTTCAGCTCCCTGAGCTATGCCTTCAAAGGTTTTTTTCAGAGTGAAAGCCTGAGCGCTTCTTCCCAGTGTGAACTCTCGTGTGAATCTTCAGCCTTGATTTTCATGTGAATCCTTTTTAACACTGAGGGCAGGTGACAGATTATTCGGCTTCTGTTTTTCCTTTCTCGTTAACATCCATCAGGTCTAAAAGAAACATTAAATCAAGTGAGATTTTAAATGAGAAACAAATGTGAAATGAAAAATAAAGGCCAAAGTCAAGATCACTGATGAGTTCAATAGTCATTTTAATCGCATCAAATCTGTTTGACAACTGCTGTGCATGATTATGTTAATGTCATGAAGACGATTTGTGTTATAAATCACTTTGGTCATTAAACTCTAAGTGGCGCAGGTTTGACATGTAATCTGCAAGCAATCACAGTTTCCTACATGGCACAAGCTGACTGGCCGCTGCTTGCTTGATATTTAAATAGTTTGGTTCAGTGTTTGGTCAAAGAAAATAGTTGAAATATTATCTGCATTGCTTCACTAGCAAGTGAATATTCCTGCCCACTGTGAAAGTCTCCACTATTTCTATGCAAAATCATTTTTCATCAAACAGTTGTGTTTAATGTGAAAGGACCTTCAAACTTTACATTCCACCTGCACTTTAGGCTTTTCGTTTATGAAATTTATATAAAATGTCAAAAACAATTAAGAACAATGTAAAAAATTGGTATAGTATCGCTCACTGCCATTATAAAGCTTGGATGCGTCAACTAATCCTTTAATTCACTTTATGTGCTTTAATTTCTAATGTTTTTATTCTTGTCCTGAAACAATGTAAATGTAGTGAGCACCAGCATGTTGTTCAGCATGATGAATGAATGAGGAATCAAGAATAAACACTGACCTCTTTGTTCTTCAGTATCATGATGTCTCATTCTGCACAGTCTCTCTGTCCTTTCCTTCCAGACGCTTTCTGGTAGTTCTGCCAAAAAACAAACAAGCTTCATTACAGACATTATATGAGATCAACCAACAAAATGTTTTGTTGTTAAGAATAAATGAGGCATTTATATAGCGATTTTTCCCAATCATGTCAGGGGTCTCTTCTCAGTTCTCAACCACCACCAGTGCGCAGTAGCTGAATGATGCGACGGCACCAGTGCGCTCACCACACACCGGCTATAGGTGGAGAGGAGACAGAGCCAATTCGGTGGGATTATCAGGGGGCCATGATTAATAAAGACCAATGGAGGAAATTTGGCACCGGGTTACACCCCTACTCTTTATGCAATGGGATTTTTATGACCACAGTGAGTCAGGACCTCAGTTTAAAGTCTCATTCGAAGGACAGAGCTTGTGACACTATACTGGGGCATCAGGAGGACCCACACAGACCACAGGATGAGCAGCACCCCTGCTGGCCTCACTAACACCTCTTCCAGCAGCAGCATGTAGTATTTTAGTAAAAGTATGTGGCAAATTTTGTAAAGGGAAAAAAAAAAATTAATAAAAAAAATAAAAAAAATCTCTCAGCTAATGCTGTAAACTACACATGAGAGTCAGTTGGTACTACTATAATAATATTGAAGGTTAAATTGACTTATTTATATACAAACACTTAAATTACACTCAGTTATGTTTTTATTATAAATAAAGTTTAGAATTACATAATCATATTTCTACTCCAATTCATTTTTTTAATATAAACATTTAAATCGTGTCTGTCATAATTGATTTATTCAAACATGCATTAAATATTGAAGAACATTAAAAATTATAATGAATATGTAATGGTGCATAGCTATATTTATCAGAATGTTGCTTTCTAGAGCACTTTTCTAGCTGACTATTGAGTTTAAGGTCACTGAATATGTTTTTCTGAGGTAAATGTGACGTTACATTGTTTACAAGCTGTTTTTGAGCCTCGTCTTTCCGAGGTTGAAACACTGATTGAACGATTACACGAGACATGATATTGCTTTCGGTAAGTTGTACTGTGTATTTTAACATACCTTCAGATGTTCATGCATGTTTATTTCGCGCTGTAACTGGTTTTAAAGCGGAGGAGAGGATGTTCACATGCACTCATGCTGCCGCTTCTCTTTACCTGAGGCGCTACAGTGATCTGTCACGCCACATTAAACAGCGTCAGAATGGTATTTATTTTTTAAATCTCATAATAAGATGGACGTCATTTGAAATCTGAGACTTTGCTTCATATCAAAAGCACAAAGATTATTGCAATTTATTGGATGGGAGGTGTTATATATTCTGCTCATTCATCAACTGAAAACAGACTAGACTAATCGATTCTTGGGATTTAAGAATCGATATCGGTTCGTAAAAATGGGAATTGATTAAAATCAAGAAATCAATATTTTTTACCCAGCCCTACTAGACTCAACCCTGCTTAACTTCAGTGGGCAACTAGTCTTGGTCTACAGGGTGATTTGGCTGTGAAAATCTTTATTGCTCAGCACATAAAGATGAACTACTTACCGTGATTTCAGACTGTGTTGATGTGGTTTCTCCACTGCATGGATCTTCATGTGTAGATTCAGGTGACTTTTAAAGGCAAAACTCATTCCACACTGATCACACGCGTGCGGCTTCTCTCGGTTGTGGGTCCTCTCATGTGCTTTCCGATTTGATGACAAATTAAATCTCTTGTCACAGTATGAACACTTGTACGGTTTTGCTCCAGTGTGAATTATCTGGTGCAGGTTTAAGCAGTTTGCCGTACTGAAAGTCTTCCCACACTCAAAGCACATATAATCTCTTACTTCAGCATGTATTTTCTCATGTGCATGTAAACTTTGCAGCAAGGAAAAACTCTTTCGGCATACAGAACATGAATGTGGCTTAACCTTGCTATGAACCGTCAGGTGTGTCTTCAGAGCGGATGACGTAGGGAATGTTTTGCCGCACTGATCGCAAGCGAACGGCTTCTCTCCAGTGTGGATCCTCATGTGAAGCTTAAGACTATTTTTATTTGGGAATCTCTTTTCACATTGTTCACACATGAACGGTTTTTCTCCAGTGTGGATTTTCATGTGTTCTTTAAGGTGTGCCGATTGTGTGAACCTCTTCCCACATGTATTGCATGCATACGGCTTCTCTCCCGTGTGGATTCTCATGTGCCCTCTGAGATGTGGTTTTTGCGTGAAACTAATCCCGCATTGATCACATGTGTACGGCTTCTCTCCGGTATGAACTCTCATGTGAAGCTCAAGACTTTGTTTGCTTGAGAATCTCTTTTCACACTGTTCACACTTGAACGGCTTCTCGCCGGTGTGGATTCTCATGTGATGCTGAAGATTTAGTTTGAATGGGAAACTCTTTCCACATTGATCACACGTGAACGGCTTCTCTCCAGTATGAACTCTCATGTGACGCTCAAGATTGCTTTTGAATGGGAATCTCTTTTCACACTGATCACACTTGAACGGCTTCTCTCCGGTGTGGATCCTCATGTGAACCTGAAGATTTTTTTTGCTCGGGAAACTGCTTTCACATTGATCACATGCATGCAGATTCTCTTCAGCGTGGATCTTCATGTGTAGATTAAGATTTTTTTTTTGTGCGAAACTCTTCCCGCATTGATCACATGTGTACGGCTTCTCTCCAGAATGAACTTTCATGTGAAGCTCAAGACGTTGTTTGTTTATAAATCTCTTTTCACACTGATCACACATGTACGGCTTCACTCCGGTGTGGATACTCATGTGAAACTTAAGATTCAATGTATCTGTGAAACTCTTTCCACATTGATCACATGTGAATGGCTTCTCTCCGGTGTGGATCATCATGTGTCTTTTCAGGTGTGCCGATTGCGTGAAACTCTTCCCACAAACATCACACTTGAAAGGCTTCTCTCCAGTGTGAAGTCTCATGTGACACTTAAGATTTGGTTTGTGTGTGAAACTCATGCCACACTGATCACATGTGAACGGCTTTTCTCCGGTGTGGATCCTCATGTGTCCTTGAAGATGAATTTTTTGTGTGAAGCTCTTCCCACACTGAGTGCAGGGGAAAGATTTATTGGCTTTTCTTTTCTTTAAAAATGTCTTTTTAGATTTTGAGCGACTTTTTTCTCCAGATTTGAAATGATGGTTCTCCTCCACTTCACTTGGTTCATCACTCTCCATGTTCTCTTCCATCAGTTCTGAAATTAAAGAAAAATGTTTTATTATTTACAACAAAACATTCATCCAAGCACAGACCTCTATACACTGAATTAATAATACATTGTAAATATGTTCATTATTCAACAACAAATATTTTTCAAGACCATTTTAAGACCAATATATTAAAATGAAGCGCATGAATTTGCAGGCATATCATAATACCGAGTGGAGCAGCCGGTGACAGCGCCCCCACAGTTTTCCAATGTAAATCTGTGGTGAAAAATGGAACTGCAGCGCGCTCTAATTGAGAGCCACTGGGGCAGATTTACGACCAGATAACCCGCTCATTTTCACATTACCTTACCTAAACCTCGCTCCAGACCAATATCAGTCCGCTTCAGATATGTGTCTGCATCAGGTCAGTAACTAGTTTGCATGTCTGTTCTTCCTGTGTGGAGTAGCGTATCAAATCAATGAAAGTAAACAACCTTTATAGGCTACGTGTGAATAGCTTTTATAAATGGTAGTTGTTTTCCTCACTGGAATTCCTACACAATTTGGATTATTCTAAATCATTTGGATGCAATAAGTACTGCATTAAGGCAATTCTAAAGGGCCGTTCACATAATGCATCTTTTTTCGCGCTAAAATTCGTTATTTCAAATGTAGCCGTGCACAACTTTTCAGAAAGCCACAAGCAGGTCATGTGACAAGAACCAACCGATCAGCTTCACGGGGTTGCCAGATTTTCAGACAAAAAAAATCCACCCAATTCTCTAATCGCATTTCAGGGGTGTCCTACGGAAAATTCGCATTCCAGGGGCCAAATATCAAGTTATTTTGGGTCGATTCAACCTGCAGACATTAAAAACAACCTGCAGCGACAATGTAAAAGTAGCCCAATTCCATGGGAAAGAAGGAGAAACAGTCAACTTCACTTTGTTTCTCTTAGTAGAATGAAAATAATCTGTTGTTTAAACTGTGATTAAAATATAGAAAGTGGTCTTTGCAGTCGCTAGAGCTGTCAATCAAATAGTGTGAGTTCATAAGTGACTGAGTTTTGAACTCTCAAAAGAAATCGAGTTGCAATGACGAGACCAGTGGTTCATACCATTCATGCGCTCAACAATGTTCATCACTGCTACCTTTGATGCCATGAACTATAATGCCATACATATAATCAACACTTTTCACGATTAGTTAACCTTGAGAGCTGTAATAGTAAAAACGTGCTAAAAGTTTAAGAGAGTTCCACACGTTAAGCTTAGCTATTTTAAAGATTTTAGCCAATCACAGCAGTCGGGATTTACACTGAAGTCTCACCGCAGACACGCACTTCAAAAAGAGCATTCAAATCTGAGGGCTAAAATAGGAAAAATGCCTAAATTATAAAACATTTTGATGTAAAAATTGTACTAACATTATAAGTGCACTCCAGGAAACATTATAAAACAATGCATTTCATGACCTCTTTAACCCTGGAATGCAGATTTGTGGAAACATATTATAATCTACTAGAGACAGTAATGTCATAACAGCGCTGGAACGGTCTTTTGTGACATTTGAATTCTCCACTGTAATGTGATCTCGTGTGTAATACAGCACAGTGATTGGATTAAATGACTTCATTCTCATGAACAACGCTGAGAAAAGCTAAGAAGCATGTCAACGTACATTTTTACCGTCCAGCAGTGGCAGCCAATCAGTATTTAATGCATATATCTCACTTTTTTTTAAACCATAATGAAATAATTCAGAAAAACTAACCACTTTTCACTTAATAATAAACATAATGAGTGCTATTGTTGTTTTAACAGCCATATCTGTTAACATCTCAAACAGATGTTTTAAGTCATGACTCTTAAAGTACTCAGACCAAGACAAACATTCTCCAAATGGAGGCAATAAATAACAACTGGAGTTTGCAATGATTGGGATCACAGACTTGGGGAGTTCACACCTTGAGAAACAAGAGGTTATCTGGATGGAGAACCAGGGAAAGGACACACAATCCCTCTGGAGTAGGCAAAGCATTTCTCTCTAACTTCTACATTTTGGTCAGTTTCCCTGGACATGAGACCATTGTACCATGTCGAGACATTTCAAATGATTGTTAATCCACTTGCATTGACATTTAACATTATATTTTTATGTGATCATTCTGAGTGAACTGAGTGAAGGGAAGGAGGAACAAATGTGAAGGAATGACAGGAGGGAAAGAAACTTTCCCACACTTTCACTCTGTGGGGTGTGAAAACAGATGCCTGTGTGTGTTTGTATTGTCCATATCTCAGAAGATCAAAAAGTTTCTGGGGTAATTTTTAGCCTTACACTGTCACTTATGACCAGAGCGGTAATATTTCCTCTGTAATGTACCGCATTCATCACCTCTCTTACCAAAGTTAATGTAAGAAGAATAATCTCTTTAACTATGAATAACTTCTGAAATACAACTTTATTAGTAACTATAAATTAGCTTTTACTTAAGTTAAGCTACATTAAGAAATGTCCAACATTTTGGTAACATGGTTGCAAAAAAATTGTGAACCAGATATAAAATAAGGGAGCTAAAAAAAAAAAAAAAAAAATTGACCTGTTGTTGACAATCAATATGAAAGTTTCTCAAACCTCCCTGAATACTGAGTCTTTGTTAAAAATCTGTAGCCATTTCATAGTTTAACTTATTTAAATCTGATGAAGTTCTTGAATCTTTCTAACATGAATGTTGTTCAGCATCATGAATGAATGAAGAATAAACACCAACCTCTTTGTTCTTCAGTATCTTCAGTGTGTTTCATTCTGGATCACTCAAGTTCTCACTGTCCTCTTTAACAAACTCAGTCTGTGATTTCAGCTCTCCCCGATGCTTTGATGCTCATCTGATGGGAATATTCCAGCATTTATTGGTGAACTGCTGTGGGAGGAGCTTCACCAATGATGAATTTCAGTGTGGGAGGAGCTTATCTGCTGACTGCCAAAATAAAAAATATATATCCGGTACAGTTTGTTTTATAATAAATGGCACATCTAAGCATTTATGTTTGTCTGTCATCATAAAGTAACTGATGTTAATTCATAAATTATTTTTTATTGCTAATCCTAACGTTATTCTTCTTCGTCATTAAAATACAGCCTAGATATCTAGAACTAGAAAAGAATATAAAGTGTAAGTTCTTCCAAATATAA
Organism: Megalobrama amblycephala; assembly: GCF_018812025.1. Taxonomy (NCBI): domain Eukaryota; kingdom Metazoa; phylum Chordata; class Actinopteri; order Cypriniformes; family Xenocyprididae; genus Megalobrama; species Megalobrama amblycephala. The sequence goes on along the minus strand of NC_063060.1, from coordinate 41,564,133 downwards.
ATAATGGTAAGAAAAACAGTTGAAAGCATAAAGACAGAAATAAATGTGCATATTTGTAGTCAACAAATGCCTTTGTTACAGCAAGGAAGGAGGCAGGATCTAAATGCAGCACTCAAGGTTTATTCACAATACAACCAGAAGAAAGCAACAGAAAACTGACAATGGAACTGAACAAACACAGGGCTTACATACAAGAGGACTAAATGAGACACACCTGAACTCAAACACTAATCAAATCTAAAACCATAGTAACAAACAAGTGGCGGGAAACTGAGAACAAAGGGGAACATGTGACCAATGAAAAACAAACTCTACATGAACTAAACAGAACAAAACAACTCAGACGTTACAGCCCTCAGTCTGTTGACACCAATGAAATGAGCTTGAAGTGGCAACCATCAACACTCATTAAACAAGCCATTCAGGATCATCAGCAGATTATTTCATTTTATTTTTAGTGTTTGCTGTTAAAAGCATTATTGGAGTCAAGATATATGCTAATTGCTTTTATTATTGAATTACAATAGAACAATAAGAAATTAAACTACTTAAAAAACTTAAAGCACTAAAGAAGAAATATTATATTGTACAAAAGTACAAATACACAGCATAGCAATCCCTGCCACCATTGTGAAGTGCGTTTATACGGACAAACCCTCGCTCCCTCAATTTTGACCAAGAGAGGGAGTTTACTTCATATGTACACTTCAGGCAGCTCCATATACCACAATGCATCACAGTTGTGACGTCACCGCTTATCACGTTTACTTTACCTCAAACAACTATATGATACATATATATATATTTTTTAAAATATTTAAAACACCCAAACACACCTGCATACATATAGAATGCTGCATTAAAGGGATAGTTCACCCAAAAATGAAAATTTGATGTTTATCTGCTTACCCCCAGAGCATCCAAGATGTAGGTGTCTTTGTTTCTTCACTAGAACACAAATGATGATTTTTAACTCCAACCGCTGCCGTCTGTCAATCAAATAATGCTAGTGGATGGGAACTTCTACTATAAGAGTAAATAAAACTTGCTTAGACAAGTCCAAATTAAATCCTGCGGCTCGTGGCGACACATTGATGTCCTAAGACAAGAAACGATCGGTTTGTGCGAGAAACCGAACAGTATTTATATCATTTTTTACCTCTAATACACCACTATGACCAACTGTGTTCAGCATTCGCTTAGTGAGGTCTGATCGCGCTCTGACAACGGCAGTGATGTCTCGCTCTCATTGAAGTATATGCGCGAGACGTCACTGCCGCTGTCAGAGCGCGATCAGACCAAACGAATCAAATGATGAATGCCGTTGGACATAGTGGTGTATTAGAGGTAAAAAATGATATAAATACTGTTCGGTTTCTCGCACAAACCGATCGTTTCGTGTCTTAAGACATCAATGTGTCGTCACGAGCCGCAGGGTTTCATTTGGATTTGTCTGTCGTGTTTTATTTACTTTTATAGTCCAAGTTCCCGCTGACTTGCATTATACCACTGACAGACGGCAGCGGTTGGAGTTAAAAATCATCATTTGTGTTCTACTGAGGAAACAAAGACACCTACATCTTGGATGTGCTTGGGGTAAGCAGATAAACATCAAATTTTCATTTTTGGGTGAACTATCCCTTTAAACAATTTTGTTAGTGATGGAAGGGCATAAAAACGAACTGGAACGCAGCCATGGTCTACTCTCCTACACAACATGAGGAGCAGTGGCCATTTTGAGCAAAAAACTTCAACCCCATCACATATATTTCTCATTGTTTTGGGGTTGAAAATGATGAGGTTGAGTTTTTCTCTTCATTTATGAATAATTTTAATTAAAAAAAATTGAAAAATAAAAAACAAAATGAAAAATATAAATTCGAAGGTAAAGTCTAAACCCTTCAAACCTGTTTTTTTTTTTTTTTTTTTTTGGAAAGACAATAGGGAAGATGATTAAAAATGAAGGCATTTCTTGCTGATTACCACCTGACATGTTAAGGACTGACACAATTAAATTGTGGTTTTAGTTAAACATCTAAATTGAAAATTTTTTTTGCAAAAATAAAGAGACCACACACACACACACACACACACAGTTTGTCTAATTTTAACTTCAGTCCCATAAAAATGTGAAAATTATCATCTTACCAAATTCACATTTGTAATTATTAAATTGTTATGAAGGACATGTAAGCAGTAGGTAGTTTTGTGTAAAATCCTTTTCCATTTTGTCCATTACAGGGTTGATAATAAAAGGTGTATAAAAACTGAAACAATAAAAAGTCGGGAAAATATGATTTGTTGGAGGTGTGGGTGTGATATGTGCCTAATGATGTGGGGCATTTAGAAAATTAATTATATGTAGTTTAAAACAAAAAATCCAAGTTGAAATATTACTGAATACCAGGAAGGACCCAAATAATGCCAGATTGCACACTTTTCAATGAAAGCTCTGTTTATTGTAGTCCAATGTCTATAAATGTTGTTAGGTTTTTGTGAGGCTACAGGAAAGCGATCATAATCACACAGTGATAAAGCTGGAAATTAGCATTATTGCGTGAGGGACCACAATGTATATCACCGTCATCAGACATCCTTTACGAAGTCAAAAAGATGATGGAAAAGTTAAATGCTCTTAATGACGAAAGAACTAAGAAGCAAGAATGAAAATGCATTTACTAACGTTGGAAATGCTTATGACATTAATAAAGGCATCATATTGCGCAAATAAATTCTAAACACAATGCTTTAACAATTTTATCATGACATCAGGTCTTCATGCCCTATCAACCGGTGTGAGAGTGCTGAAGAACGACAATCTTGTTATTGCAGCATCAGATAACCCTCCCGGTCAAGCCACCGAGGACAGTACGTGCGTCCATAGATTTACATCAATCTGGAAATTCCAAGTGGCTTAAACTAACTATTGCTTCAAAATGCAGTCCAAAGTCTCTCTGTCTATTTAACAATTGTGCAAGTTGTGGTCTTTAAAAGATTGTTATTCAGTTGATTCATCACTAGTAACAGACAGAACAATAATGTTGATTCTTATAGCAGTCTTAATGCTCAATGTGTGGGCTATACCAGCAGATGATGTGCTTTCACCAAACATAAACATCCTTGAAGAACTGGGGAAGATGGAAGCAAGGATGAAATCTATGGAGAAGGAAATGGAGCAACTAAGAACACAAAACACAGGTAAGTGAAAAATGAAGGTACTGTAAAATATTATTATTATTTAAGAAACTGACTCAGACTGACTGACCACACTGGAGAGACTAGTTTGTTTCTTTGAGCATTAAACTTAGTGGAATTACATAGATTAGAGTTTTTTTATGTTTGTTTGTTTGTTTTTTAATCAATATAGCACTGAATGCAAAGCAGAATATACACTTAAAGGTACACTATGTAAACTTTTTGTTCAAAATTTAAGTAATGGTCAATACATCATCAAGCCTCAACACGTATTTGTCTTACCCTGATTTATGGTAAGCCTATTATAAGTTTTAAATTTTAAGACCTGTTGAGATTGCTATCCGTAAATACAGAAAAGTTGCACAGGTCCTCCCTCGAAACCAGACATGTATTCACAATAAACTTTAATTTAATTACTTGTTAAATTAAGTGTTAAATCTCAAAATATTTAAATTAAAAGAATGTAATGATGTTCAATTATTCACTTAATAGGCTACTATTATTATTATTATTTAATTAAGAGTTTATCAAGTGAAATAAATTATGTTAATTTTTTATGCACTATATAGTAAACTATACATATTTTAAATTAATATTGTTTGTATGTTATTAATACAAACAGGTGAGCATATAGCGCTATAATGTTGTAAAGTGCTGTGCTGGAATTTAGCTTCAAGTAAGTATCGTGTCTATTAATGGACATAACTCCAGTAACTAGTCTTCAGCAACATAGTGTCAGATCTTATAAACATGAGATAGCATTACAATGATTAAATAAATGAAAAGATATTTACAAGTTCTTTTTGCCTGCTTGATCATTTTCTTCTCATCTCTTTTTTGCAGAAAGGATGAAAGTAGCCTTTTCAGCCTCCCTGTCAGCTTCATCGGACCGCAAATATTTTGGCCCTCATGCAGAAGAAACCACTCTTGTGTATGAAAATGCATATACTAACATTGGAAATGCTTATGACGTCAATACAGGTATCATAACAAATTCTACTAAATGCTTTAAAAATTGTATTTATTGTTATTTTTGTTTTATGAACCAAAGTTTCTACCGTTATCAACAGGAATCTTCACTGCACCAGTAAAAGGAGTTTATTTCTTCAACTTTGTGGTCTTCAATCCTTATGCCCTATCAACCGGTGTGAGACTGCTAAAGAACGGCAATTTTGTGGTTGCAGCATCAGATAACCCTCCCGGTCAAGACACAGAGGACACTACGTGCAACTCTGTCACTCTTCTTTTGGAACAAGGGGACCAGATATATCTTCAACTCTTAAATCAGTGTCGTATCTACACAGATATGTGGAAACGAAACACCTTCAGTGGACATCTTCTTTTTACTATGTAAAGTTATTGCCCGTGTAATTGAGCTCAAATTCAGGGTTTTATTGAGCTACAAAAAATAAAAAATAAAATTTTCTTGAAGATGTGAAGATAAAAAATCAGTGCTTGACAGGACAATCAAAAGTGACAAACAGACAAGAAAGTTTTAAAATAGCATACAAAAATCCTTAAAATATAGCATATTTACACACTATTTTGATGTTGTTTGTTTATTATTCATTAATGTTAAACATAAATCACATTATGCATGAATAAAGTCATATATTGCTAGTACAGACTGTGAATTATTTCTCTGAATGAAACATGAAATTATTGAATGAACAAAAATCCCACAAAAAGAAAAATGAATCCCTCTTAAAGGTGCAATGTGTAAATTTTAGCGGCATCTAGCAGTGAGGTTGCGAACTGCAACCAACGGCGCTCAGCCCTCGCACCCCTCCCTTTTGGAGAAGCTACAGTGGCCGTCTGGCCGACACAAGACAAAGATCGTCGTCTGAGACAGCAGAGAGTACGTTAGCCAGTGAAGCAATGAGGGTTTTTCTTACTTCTAATAAAGAACAGTCTCTGCTTCTAATAAACCAGACAACTACTACTACTTCTTCTTCATGCGTATTCAACATAGTGACGATGCAAGCTGCCTTGCATCGATTTAGAATGATTTAGAAGAATAATAACAGTGACAAAAGGTGCTGTATAGAGTGTTTGTCCATTTAGGGCTACTGTAGAAACATGTCGGCACAAAATGGACATGCAGTGTATGTAGATGGACATGGCTCATTCTAAGGTAATAAAAACATAACGGTTCATTATGTAAGGTCTTTATACACCACTGAAAACATAGTTATGTATATCATATTGCATTTCTGTCAATAGATCCTCCTAAAATTTACACTTTGCACCTTTAACCCTTTCACAAGATCACTACAGTGGGCAGCTAATTAAAAAGCCATTCCTTACATAGGCATGGGTTTTGATGGCATAGTTCAACCACTACAGCGGACCCTATTGAATCATCCTACACACTGCCACCAAGTGGCAAGCCTTTGTATGTGGAATTTTTGTTTTCTCTAAACCTGCCAAGTTGCTCCGGAATATCCATTCATTCCTTCTATCCTAGTAGAAATTTCAAAATTTTCAAATATTGATTTTAAAATTGGGAGTAAATTCTGATTAATCATCTGTCTACTAAATTGGACATCATGCATCACTAGCTATATTTCAGCTACAATTCATACTATTAAAAAAGTAACTTTTTTTGGCTGTAAATAAATATATTTGTGTTATTAGACTGCAATTTGCAGTTACATCAAAAAATAATCTGATTACGTAATGCACGTTACTTGTAATGCATTACTTTCCTCGTTGCATCAACAAAGTAATCTGCTTACGTAATGCACAATACATTTAATGCGTTACTTTGCTCGTTATATTAAAAAATAATCTGATTACGTAATGCACGTTACTTGTAATGTGTTACTTTACTCGTTGCATCAAAAATGCAATCTGATTACATACTGCATGTTACTTGTAATGTTACTTTACACATTCATCAAAAAAGTAATCTGATTGCGTAATGCACAATACTTGTAATGCGTTACTTTATTCATTACATCAAAAAGTAATCTGATTATGTAATGCACAATACTTGTAATGCATTACTTTACTTTTTACATCAAAAAGTAATCTGATGATTACGTAATGCACATTACTTGAAATGTGTTACTTTATTTGTTACATCAACAAAGTAATCTGATTACATACTACATGTTACTTGTAATGATACTTTACACATTAATCAAAAAAGTAATCTGATTACATAATTCACAATACTTGTGCGTTACATCAACAAAGAAATCTGATTATGTAATGCACAATACTTGTAATGCATTATCCGCTCATTTCACTGCTCATTTCAGATGAGATGTGAAAAAACACCTGATCATTCGTTTTTCCAGTCTGAAAACATCAATAAATTACTGTAGATTTCAGTCTGAGGTTTTCTCAAAAAAAGAAGAGAATAAATTTGTTCAGCTAATAAGGGTAAATCAGTGTAGACTGGAGCAGAGGTGTAAAGTACTTGAGTAATTTTACTTGATTACTGTACTTAAGTATTATTTTTGGGGATTTTTACTTTACTTGAGTACATTTAAAACTCAGTACTTTTACTTTTACTTGATTACATCACTTCATTCTATTTTCTTTTGCTATTACCAAACCAATTGAATTGCGCTGATGACCAGTTTAATTTAATGGTTATTTATTCAATGAGATTCATTTTCACATTCCATGAAATTGGTCAGACATGTTCATTGGTCCTTTGGAAGTGACGTCATGTTGCATCAATTACCACAATGCACAGCACCTTGACCTCAAAGAATATACACTAACTAGAAGCAACACTCAACAGAATGTTCCATTGCAACACCTGCGCCAGCAGCGGCCCTGCGTTTCTGCCATTTTGGGGTGAAGGCGACTTGGCAGTCCACTAGTTTCTATGGCAAAATCAGCTGCTTTGTTAAAAAAAAAAAAAAAAAAAAACTTTTTCACAAAAACTTTTTGCTCTCAGTCAGTTTGGGTTAAAACTCTTTAAAAGATCTAGTATTAGTATTAGACTTATAAACACTGAATTAATACCGACATATGAAATTGAAATTATGACATGCATCAGAAAAATTGAGAATGTTGGACAATAAATATATGAAAATAACAGCTTGATTTTGCAGTGTTGTCTAATGTCCATTGAAGCAAAAGTGTCCAAAAGTGGGAATTATGCGATAATGGACACAGCAGATCATAAGATCATTATGTTTGTAGCGTGATCCATTAAAACGTACAATATAGCTTATTTCAGCTCAGATCTAGATATTATTATTATTACTCCACTAGGTCTGAAATATATTGTTCGCTGCAAACATGATGATCTTAAATTAATTAATTATTAATTTACTATTAATAAATGTGTAAAGTTTCACCTCAGATGGATGAATGGTTGGATTCCACAACTGGTAAAATAAAACGTATATAAGACAATACAACATTTACTGTAGGAGCCATACAATTTACTGGTGACTTAATTTAAAAAACTGTTCTATTGCGCTTCTGATTTGGCAGTGAAATTCACCGATTTGGGGTGCATAAGATGTGAAGGATTCAATGGTCCAGTTAGTATTTTCACCCCATAATGGTGGCCGCGCTACCGGAGCGCCATCTAGTGACTGTTGCCTAAAAAGTATCAGAGTGTCGCCTCTTGGGTTCTAAGCTCTTTGTTGACCTGGAAATTACAGTGGGTACGGAAAGTATTCAGACCCCCTTAAATGTTTCACTCTTTGTTATATTGCAGCCATTTGCTAAAATCATTTAAGTTCATTTTTTTCCCTCATTAATGTACACACAGCACCCCATATTGACAGAAAAACACAGAATTGTTGACATTTTTGCAGATTTATTAAAAAAGAAAAACTGAAATATCACATGGTCCTAAGTATTCAGACCCTTTGCTGTGACACTCATATATTTAACTCAGGTGCTGTCCATTTCTTCTGATCATCCTTGAGATGGTTCTACACCTTCATTTGAGTCCAGCTGTGTTTGATTATACTGATTGGACTTGATTAGGAAAGCCACACACCTGTCTATATAAGACCTTACAGCTCACAGTGCATGTCAGAGCAAATGAGAATCATGAGGTCAAAGGAACTGCCTGAAGAGCTCAGAGACAGAATTGTGGCAAGGCTTCTGGCCAAGGTTACAAAAAAATTTCTGCTGCACTTAAGGTTCCTAAGAGCACAGTGGCCTCCATAATCCTTAAATAGAAGACGTTTGGGATGACCAGAACCCTTCCTAGACCTCACCGTCCGGCCAAACTGAACTATCGGGGGAGAAGAGCCTTGGTGAGAGAGGTAAAGAAGAACCCAAAGATCACTGTGGCTGAGCTCCAGAGATGCAGTCGGATCCCCTCAAAAATTTAAGGGGGTCTGAATACTTTCCGTACCCACTGTATAACAGTCAGTGGAAGAAAATGGAGGAAGTCAAAAATCAGCCACAGAATCAAGAGCACCCATGGCCAACAGTTCATCTGATGATGAAGATGTTTTCACTTCTTTGAAACAGACAACACATGAAGCCAGCAAAGAGTTGGATGGATATCTGGCCTGTGTTTCAGACACCAGTGTTTCAGGCACTGCAGGATTGATTTTTAGCCCCAAAAGAGCTAGGCCTGACACTCACAATTTTGAAAATCAACTTCTGCTTAAGTTAAATCCGAGGTTTTGCAACTTTGAGTAGCATGTTGCATACTGGCATTGGGTAGTAGTCTTATAGTTTGATAATTAAATACAATTAAACACAAACAGTTCTAAAGGAGGATAAAACTTTGTATGTGGTTCATTCACTTCATGTTTTTAGAGATTAAAAGCTTAAACAAGAATCTCTAGTTTTCATTCTTGCTGTTACTTTTACTTTTTTAATACTCAAGTACAATTTTAATGTAGTACTTTTTTACTTTTACTCGAGTATGATTCTGGACAGATACTTTTACTTTTAATTGAGTAAAATTTTCACTCAGTACTTGTACTTTCACTTGAGTAACATTTTTGAGTACTTTTTACACCTCTGGACTGGAGGGAGTGTGAGCGTTATCTACATAGTCTGAATTGGCTTTCCACAGAGTTGAAGCTGTATTATATATTTTTGTAGTTTTCACATGAATTTATATAATTTCACTCTAAAAAATGCTGTGTTGTTTCAACCTATGTTTGGGTGAAATATGGACGAACCCAACCACTAGGTTTAAAAATTTAATTTAAATCTTTAACCAAAGGTTGGGTTTGTCCATATTTATTTAATACAGCATCTCTTCAGTTAAAAACATAAATGCATACTGTCCACTTAAGTGGATATCTGAAACTCCTGCAATTGAAAATCTCTGAAAAAAGTTCAAATCTTGTTCTTCATGCCCTAAGAGCAATAAAAAAGCATAGGGAAAAATCCTGACTGTGGTTATCATAATTCATGCATGAAAGGGTTAAACACAAACAATAAAACAAAACAATGTACAGTGGTTACTTACTACCATCTACACAAGCTTTTAAAATTGCCATTTTGTATTGATGTGGGAAAATTTAATCCAGTATTATCCCAGTGTTTTGTCAGCTACATGTCACTCTGGGAATTCCATGGCTTGCATCAACTATTGCTTCAAAATGCAGTCCAAAGTCTCTTGGTCTGTTCAAACAATTATGCAAGTTGTGGTCTTTAAGAGAATGGTATTCAGTTGATACATCACTAGTAACAGAAAGAACAATAAATGATGTTGATTCTTATAACAGTTTTAATGCTCAATGTATGGGCTATACCAGCAGATGATTTATTTTCACCAAACATAAACATCCTTGAAGAACTGGGGAAGATGAAGATCATGGAAACAAGGATGGAATCTATGGAGAAGGAAATGGAGCGACTAAGAAGCAGAAAACACAGGTAATGTGACACTGCTGACAAATGTGAAGAATGCAGACAACTTTAATAAAGTACAAAACTATAGTTTCCATCAAAAACCCTTATAATTAAAAGGTAAACTAGGTTGGTTTCCTAACATAAGTCCTACCATAAAACAGTTTTCCAATTCAATAAGTTGTAGCTTTTTGATATAACAAATTATCTGAAACACTGGATGATTTATTGGTAGTGAATTGGTAAATATTTGGTCTTCACTGTCCATGAAAAGATAATGTTTTTTTTTTATTATTGTAGCACAAGCAAAAAAGCTGGAAGAGTTTCATGTTACAATGAATGACAGAAAGCTCAAAATGGATGAACTAATTAAACAAAATGAAGGTAACAAAAGATAAGTTAACAAATCTCACATATCTATGCTACATCAAAAAGTTCAAGGCTTTACAATTGATTAGAAATGTTTTATGCAAATAAATTAATGTTTATTGATCAATTATTATTATTATTTCAGCTCAAGCAAAGGAACTGGACACCTTACGTGGAACAACAAATGACGTAAAGATAAAAATGGATGATCTAATAAAACAAAATGAAGGTAATCTAACAGCATATAATTGCAGGGCTGCTGTAACTAAATGGCCACAAAAATTCATATATTTAAAGGGATAGTTCACCCAAAAATGAAAAGTTGCTGTTAATGATGTAATCTAACTTACATATTTTATGTCTTAGTTTCAAAAGTGGCTTTCTCAGTTTCTCTCTCGTCCTCGAATGGACCGCACGGCACTTTACAAACTCTAGTTTACAAACACATCTTCCTCAATAATGGAGACGCCTATGATGCAAATACAGGTACGGTACATAATCACTTCATATACTGTGAATGTGACTTTTTTTTTTAATCCTAAGTGATTAATGTATTTTTTGTTCGATACAGGAATCTTCACAGCACCCATGAAGGGAGTGTATGTATTCAGGGTTTTCTCTAAGGCCTATGGAAGTTCAGATAAAGCGGTTGTCGCAGGCTTGTTTAGGAACGGCCAGCATGAAATTTCTACATATGCACGTCAAAACGGTGGTTTTATCGGCTCTTCAAATGGAGTTTCTCTGCTGCTGGAAAAGGGGGATAAAATATGCGTAAATCTCTATCCTGGATATTGGATTTTTGACAATGAACACCATCACAGCACCTTTAGTGGACATCTGCTTTTCCCCATGTGATCTGAACATACACAGCATCTTTTCAAGACTGTAATCATAAAAGATGTTCAATTCACATGATTTTTTTGTCTGTGAGACTACGAGTGAATGAATTTGACCAAATTTGATGCTGATACTTACTATGTACACTGTTAGACTTTTTATTGTATTTTTGCGGCAACTTACTGGCAGCACTATTGCCAGTAAGTTACTGTAACTGCCCCTTTACAGTAGCTTAACTGTAAATGTGTTTTACAGTATGATGCCCTTACCGCAATTTCATTTTACAGTAAGATGCCCTTGCCGTAACTTATTTTTACAGTATAATAATATTACAGTAATTTTACTGTAATTTATTTTAGTTTTATTTTACATGTATGCTACAGAATTTAATAATTCCAAATAAGTGACTTGAGTCCATGTATATCAATATATTTTTTATTCACTGTTACAATCAATTTCATCCATTTTATTTATCATGATGCAACATAAAAAAAGAGACCTGGATTCATAACAAATCAAAGCAGAGATCATGACAATGCGCAATAAAAAGCATGAACAAAACCTCCCAGTTGGTCTTGGCTGGTCTCCATACTGGTAAACAACTGTTGGCGGATCTGAAACAAAACAAGAAAATGTGTGAGAAATGGTCATGAGTTTATTTAATCTAAATTTGTTCATGAAGAGAGGAGGTAACAACTTGTGCAACAGCAGTTATTCCCAGTAGTGTACTGTTTGAATAGTATAGCTTTGAAATCCATTCCTCTAAAACTAAAAAAAAAAAAAAATGTAATAAAGGCATCATAAAAATAATAAATCGAGTTGATTAGACCACTCAGTTGATTATTTTTAAGATGCCTTTATGACATTTTTTTTTTTTTTTTATCTTTTAAGTTTCAGAGGAATGGATTTGGGATGGATGGAAAGAAACCTCTTAGGTTTCATAAAAAATGTGCTCCTCAAAATCAAAAATCATGCGCAAAGATATCACATTTAGCTTTAGTCGTATGATTATTCAAGGCTCGACATTAAGGACTGCCCGATGGCCCGTTTTAACGACGCACGGGACAGTAGACGGAACGGTCACTTGCCCAATCGGGCCAGTGCTGTAGGGTGTGCGATATATTATCTATGACATCATAATTGTTGACTTAACAATGTGAAATTATATGTATGTCCCTCACTTTAGAAAATACAAACAAAAACACACCCATTGAGTGCATGCATGAACTATGTGACGTAATCTAAGACTGGTGAATGTGCTGCATATTATAGTGTATGCTTTCACTGTGTGATTTAGTCCATTAAAAAGCCTTTAGAATGCCCCCAGAATTCAAGATAAGGGGCAAAAATGCCCCTGTACATCTTTTATATTTATATAATTAAATATAGGTAACCAATATTACACAAAGCATCGTTTTTCTCCTAATATCAGCATGATTACAAACGTAATATTGATTTTATACAGCGTACAATTTAATGAACAAGAACTTAATAACAAGCGACTTACATTTTATTCACCAAATCGCCTGTTTCACTCTATTTCGACAATGAAAATAGCTCCAAACAAAGTCCACAGCATTGTTTTGTGTCTCTTGAGCAACACTTCCCGAATTAATCAGCTGTTTGAATGAATCGAATCTCAATGACTTGCTCATTAACACTGATTTGCTGCCACCTACTGGTGGGTGTAATTTCACATTTAAAGTGTCTTCATTTTTTAAATAATTTCAAATAATGTTTAACGTTTTATATTTAATGTTGAACGATGTCTTTAGTACCTTTCTGGACTTCAAAAGGTGCAATGATGTTGCTGCCTATGAGTGGTTCAGAAACCCTCAGATTTCATCAATATTATCTTAATTTGTGTTCCGAAGATATCGCCGGCTAAAAAAAATTAGTAATTTGAGTAGTTTTTGAGAAGAGTAATTTGTACTTTTACTCGAGTACTTTTTGACACCAGTACTCTTACTTGTAATTGAGTATTATTTCAGCAATGTAAAAGTACTGAGTGTGTTTTGCATCAAGGGCTTGTCCTGAAGAATCTGAGCACCAAACGCTAGAGATTACGTCTCATCTGGTAACAAGAGTAAACATAATTTTAAGAACTCTAATAATATCTTTATCCCCTGATATTGCATTGGTGATATAATTCAAACATATTAGAGGCATAGAGTATGAGGAATGAGTAAGCTGGCCAAATTTCTGTCGAAAATAACTTACATGCTTAAAGTTGTCAACCCCCGAACCACAGTCAGCATTTATAAGTAAAAAGTATTTAAGTAAAAAAATAAAAAAATACATACATGTGTACAAACAAATAAATAAATACCTTTGAGTGGAACAGTATGGCGTCTGTCTCACTAGCAAACATAACTACAAACAGACAAAGAGAAATACAATAAAATAGATTAATGATCATGATATCCTGTTATCATAATTGTTAAAGGGATAGTTCACCCAAAAATGAAAATTTGATGTTTATCTGCTTACCCCCAGGGCATCCAAGAAGTAGGTGACTTTGTTTCTTCAGTAGAACACAAATGATTTTTAACTGTTGCAGTCTGTCAGCGGTATGAAGCTTGTGAATGGTAACACAATCTGTAAGAGTAAAAAACATGCATAGACAAATCCAAATTAAACCCTGCGGCTCGTGACGACACATTGATGTCCTAAGACACGAAACGATCGGTTTGTGCAAGAAACCAAACAGTATTTATATCATTTTTTACCTCTAAAACACTATGTCCAACTGCGTTCAGCACTCGCTTAGTGTCTGTTAGGTCTGATCGCGCTCTGACAACGGCAGTGATGTCTCGCACTCATTTAAGTATAAGCGCGAGACATCACTTTTGTTGTCAGAGCGCGATCAGACCTTACTAAGCGCACAGACCAAGATCATTTCGTGTCTTAGGACATCAATGTGTTGTCGCGAGCGCAGGGTTTAATTTGGAATTGTCTATGCATGTTTTTTTACTCTTATAGATTGTGTTGCCATTGACATGCATTATGAGACTGACAGACAGCAACGGTTGGAGTTAAAAATCATCATTTGTGTTCTACTGAAGAAACAAAGTCACCTACATCTTGGATGCTCTGGGGGTAAGCAGATAAACATCAAATTTTCATTTTTGGGTGAACTATCCCTTTAAATAAATGATTACAACAACTAAAGCATTATAACATTATATTTGTCACCTATGTTACCTCGTTTAAGCCTACAGGCCTTTCAAGGACAATCTCACTGAAACAACCCGGGGTTAATGATTTTAAAATGTGAGACTTCTTTTTTTAAAAACATGTAAAAACAGTAGTTTCAACAGTAGTGTACTGAATGATTGAGGTTTTGCTTACTATAGTCATCTGGTTCATGGCCTTTGACAGGAGGTCGCTCAGCTCTGCGGTGCAGGAGGCCATCCTCATGGAAGGATCTAGGAACACAACATGCAATTTGTCACAGAGCCAACAATATTTAGTATAAAATGCCAGGTTTATTACAAGGAACCAAGCTAGAGCAGAGGTGGAAAGAATAATATACATACATATATATATATATATATATATATATATATATATATATATATATATATTACTTAAAATAACACAATTTATATTTTTAGATGTAGAATTCAGTACTGTACATGTAGTGTCACTTACGTTTGGATGTCAAAGACTTCTTAAGTAATAAATTAAAAATATATAATTTTGCAAAAGAAAACTGTAGATGCATGGTGATATAGGTTAGATATATTGTGGAATAAATGCACTTTAAAGTATTTAATGAGCTTTCTCAGTTCACCAGTTCACCTGTGTTTCCTCCTCCTGTCTTCTTCCCCTTTGTTGTAGAGGGGGTTTTCTGTCTCCCCTGAAATTGCAGAACATTATTTATCCATATTTGTTTACCATTAATGGATGGCGAAAAACAATTTTCGCGCTCCATGTAACTGACGTCACCGATTAACGGTACAGCAACTTTTAGGTTAAATAAATTTATTTACTATCATCCATTAACAATTTGCCAGCAAAACCTTTACAAAACTATTATAACATCTCATCTACACATAAGGATGCGATTAAAAAAGTCCAAACTTTTATTAAACAGGGGCTCAAAATATAGCGTTAGTTAGCCAACCGCTTCTGACGGTTGAGTTGCTAACGGACTTTTTCGAAGACACTAAATAATTTCTTTGAAGTAAATATTCAACAGAAGTGTGTCAATTACACGTAAGAAAGGTATCAGGAACAGTTATATATATTATTTGTGTGATTTTATGGACTAAACTTACCTAAAAATCAGTGAAAACAACAGCGAGACGGAGTCTTGATGCTTGACTTTTCCCCGTTTCCATGGTAACTCAGATCCGCTCCAGTGTTTGCTGTTTTATAGTCTCGCGTAATCTCGCGATTCTCTTCAGACCGCAAAAAAAATGAAAATGAGCATATAATTTCTATTTTCTGAAATATTGACGTAGCCTACCAACAAACTGACACAGAAGTGGCAAAATAAGCATAATAGGGCACATTTTATTTCATATACATTATTATTACTACAGTATATGGTTGGCAGCAAGCAACTAATACTTTCTTGTTAAACACTTGTTAGGCACTTTATTTAAACTTTTCAAATGTTTTCTTAATTTTTATTAAATATAAATGCCTTTCTGATTGGTGATGGGAAAAGGGATAAGAGCAAGTTTGGCCTAAGGCGGAATCGAACCCGGGTTGATCACATTAAAAACAAATTTCACGTACCACACGCTCTACAGCCTACACCACTACAGACATTAAAATATAATGTCTTTTTAGTATTTAACTGAAAACATTTGAAGGTTAAATTACGACCTACGTACAATAAATTGGACATATGTTGGTATTTTAAGCATGAAATGGGGTAAATTCCCTGTTTGGGATGACACATGACAACTTACCAGCGTAAAAACTATATAAGTTTACACTCATTTTCTTCACTCCCCTGCCACTGAGAAGCTGCCATCTTGTTTGAATTATTTTTCTGAAAGCTCCAAACTGGTCACGTGATCGGCTGCTAGCATTCTGATTGGAGGATCTCAAAAAAATTCATTTACAGTAGCACTACTGCTTTTGAGTAAACAGTAAAGTACTGTAAATTCTTATATACAGTAAGTTACTGTAAATATCATAAAAAATACCCATAATGCATTGCATATTACAGTAGTTAACCGTAAATAACATATATGGTATTTTACTGGAATTTTTTGCGGTAAGTAACTGTAAAATTACAGCAAAGTCTAACAGTGTATCACCTATGTTTATGACACCTACAGTATGAAGTATGTATACTGTAAACAAGGGCTTTCTCTAAAACCTTTAGAGGCCTTTATGATAAATATATGGTAAAAGTACAATATGATTTTATTTTCACTGTATTGACGAGAAAATCCTGGTTTCTATATTAAATTTCAACATCATGGTAGAGTTTTAGCAGTGTTACAAGGCCATATTTGACCCACGTGTACATAAATGTGCTAACTGTAACCCATTTTATCAAAATAATAAACGTTGGGTGTCACATTATTCCATGATCTAATGCTCTTTTACTGTTTTCTGGAGTCACTCATCTTTATTTAACGTCAATAAAGAGACTTTTATACAATAGAATTTACAGCAGAACAATATGGAAAAGAAGGATTGGGCAAAATAATGTTTACCCTCCAAAAGTTTGGAAACGCCCTAGAAAAGTGGAGTTTTGGACAATATTGGCATGAATCCGTTTTAATTTGTGATCATTTTGCACTGATAAAGGACAACACAAACTACGAAAACATATTTTATTACATAAACAGTTTATAAATAGAAAAAACTTTAATTTTTCGATTCATCAAAATATCCACCATTAGCAGCTATCTGACCTAAACTGGGTTCTGATTGGTTCTTTGTATTCTAAACTTAATTGGCAATCAATTGTTGAAGCTATTAAGGTGTGCTGAAAATAAAACGAGCACTCAAATCCTTTTCCATTTTATATAGTGAATGTTTAAATAAATACTGCTTCAAAATCTAGTTTTTCAGTGCAAAGTCTACTGGACAGTTTAAACAATTACGCAAGATGTTGTTCTATAAATTCAGTTGATGCAGTATATTGCTAGTTACCGGCAGCACAATGTGGATTCTTATAGCAGTTTTAATGCTCAATGTGTGGGCTATACCAGCAGATGATGTGCTTTCACCAAACATAAACATCCTTGAAGAACTGGGGAAGATGGAAGCAAGGATGAAATCTATGGAGAAGGAAAATGCAGGTATGTGACACTGCTGACAAACAGAGCTGGGAAGTAACAGATTACATGTAATCTGGATTACGTAATCAGATTTCAAAAATCAAGTACTTGTAATTAGAGTAAACTACTTTTTAAAATACTCTTAATCAGACTACAGTTACTTTTTTATGGATTACATGATGAAATATTATTTACACAATGGCAGTAAATTGTTCACAATTAATTGATTCTCCTAATTTTTCATTTTTTTTTAACGTTTATATTTTTTTCATAATAAACCTGCCGCTTGTATACGTTCATGATTCTTTGAGTTTTTCCAGCAGTGAGGGGGAGGGGTGAGGAATCGAGAATATTTGTTTTTGTAATGTTGCTGTCTCTTTAAATTTGCTTAATTTTAAGTAAATATAAGATGTGATTTTGTTCTATCAGTAAACACTAACAGGTACATTAGTGTTAGTATTTTGAAGGATTAGTATTGCACTTTAAAAAGAATCTGTTGAGGCTCTTGTTGGTGAACAGAATATATATTTTTTGGAATATATTTATTCTTTGTATCTGTCAAAATAGTGCAAGATTATCCAACAATATATGTGACATCAAATAAGGGTTAGCACAAAAGCAATCTAAATGTAATCCAATTACATTACCAAAATTATGTAATCTAAGAGATTCTATTACTGATTACAAATTTTGTCATGTAATTTGTAATCAGTAACTGATTACAATTCATAAGTAATCTACCCAGCTTTTCTGACAAATGTTTTTAATAACATATCTTTAGAGAACTTTAAATACACATTTTCAACAAAACTCCTTCTTATGAAAAGGTAGTTTAGTTTTTGTCTATAACACAAGTCCTACCATAAAAATGATTTCCAGTGCAATAATTGGTATTTTTATGGTTTAACAGCACTATAGCACTCATCTATTCAGCACTGTGGATGATTTAAAAGTGATTAATTAGCTTTTTTCTGTATGCACTGAAAAATTAATGATTGTTTGTTATTTTAGCACAAGCAAAGAAGCTGGAGGAGTTGCATGTTACAATGAATGAACTAATTAAACAACATGAAGGTAAAGTAACAGTTTTGTCAATGTGAAGAATAACCCTAATGAACTGCCATTTTTAAAGAATCTAAATATACTCTCTATAGAAGGTAAACCCTAAAAGTCCAATGAAATCATTTGTAATTTAATTTACATATTTTATGTCTTAGTTTCAAAAGTGGCTTTCTCGGTTTCTCTGTCGTCCACTATTGGACCGCACGACACTTTACAAACCCTGATTTACAAACACATCTTCCTCAATAATGGAGACGCCTATGATGCAAATACAGGTACGGTACATAATCACTTCATATACTGTGAATGTAATTTTTTTTCCTGAGTGATTTATGTAATTTTTGTCTGATACAGGAATCTTCACAGCACCCATGAAGGGAGTGTATGTATTCAGGGTTTCCTCTAAGGCCTATGGAAGTTTAAAGGGAGTTTCCGCAGGCTTGTTTAGAAACGACCAGCATGAAATTTATACATATGCACAACAAATCAGTGGTTTTATCAGCTCTTCAAATGGAGTTTCTCTGTTGCTGGAAAAGGGGGATAAAATATGCGTAAATCTCTATCCTGGTTTTGTGATTAATGACAATGAATATCATCACAGCACCTTTGGTGGACATCTGCTTTTCCCCATGTGATCTAAACATACACAGCATCTTTGTAGACTGTAATCATACAAGATGATTAAAAAAAAAAAAATTCTGTCTGTAAGACTAAAAATCAGTAAATTTGAAACTAACTTGTACTTAAAATATATCACCTATTTTTACAGCACCTATGAAGTCTAACAAGGGTTTTCTCTAAAACCCATGTTAAAAGGTCCTATTTGACCCACATGTGTGTCAATGTGTGAAATGTAACCCATAAAAGCATTTTATCAAAATAATAAACTTTGGGTGTCACATTATTCCATCTAATGCTCTTTTACTGTTTTCACTCATCTTTACTCTCTTAATGCAAGAGCAGAACAATAAGAAAATAATTATAATGTTTAAGTAAATAAATGAAGCACAAAAAACACAATACCTTTTCCATTTCATAGTGACTGCCTAAAACAAATTTCTTCAAAACCTAGGTTTTCCGTGCAAAGTCAATATATTGGACAGTTTAAACATTTACGCAAGTTGTGGCCTTTGAGACTAGAACAATATTTCAGTTGGCACTAATATCTGATGGAAATGGACCGTCTAAGAACAGAAATCACAGGTATGCGACACTGCTGACAAATGTAAAGAACATCTAGATAACTATAAGAGTATGGGACACCATACTTGGCCACACATCACTTTCAATTTTTTTTTTTTTTTTTTTTTTTTACTGTATGCACTTTATTTTAGCACAAGCAAAGAAGCGGGAGGACCTAAAGGTTACAACGAATTAACTAACTAAACAAAATGAAGGTAAAGTAGCAAACTACTAGGCTGTTCAAGAAATACATATTTTACCATTGATCAGAAAAGATTTGCATAAATGAATGAATCATTATCACTTCATTATTGCTTTATTGATTATTATTATAGCACAAGCAAAGGAGCTAGATGTTGTGTGGAACAACAAATGATGTAAAGATTAAAATTAAACCAATGAAACAAAATGAAGGTAATGCAACTACAGTATGTATAACAGTAAATTACAACTTTGTTCAATAAAAATAATACAAGACTCAAATGTATTAGCATGTCATTTCAGGGCTGCTGTGCCAAAAGCTACTGAAAAAAGAAGCAAATGGATCACTGCAATTCACAGAAACAACTGCACTCCAGGCAGAGAAATGGATTTGCAGTTATCATTTTGTGTCAAAATGGGGTAAATTTGGGGTAAAATCATACCCAGTATATTGTATTGTTATATATTGTGTTGTCAACTCATCAGTTAAATATTTACCATCTTATATTCTGCATAATTGGGTGTTTTTAAATAAACACTGACAAAAAATTTTTAGGGCTGGACGATATAATGTATATATAAAGCGTTCACAGGCAGATTTGCTTTATGTGTTTCCCCGGCGTCGAAATCAGGCTGTCAGGAAACATGATTCCTGGCTGCATGTCAGTATCCATGGATTAGGTTTCTTTGACATGATATAAGGAACACTTTCGAGCCCAACCTTTAGTGTAATCGTTTGTTTTACTCACGTTTTCGCAGTTTCCCCTATTAAATCCAGTCATGCAGCAGGTTCTTTTGCCACTCAGTCCAGCTGAGGGAGCGCGTTCCAGTGGAAAGTGACGTCGATGCCCTCTATGTATCTATATTCAGTGAGGCCTAATGTATTGACATTTTTAAAGAAATTATGTACAGTCAAATTATATACAGTCTCTTTAGAAGCTAAATCTTAAAAGGGAGTCCAGTTAAATCATTTGTAATCTGTAACATATTTTGTCAGTTTCAAAAGTGGCTTTCTCAGCTTCTCTGTCGTCCTCTAAATTACCCATGTTTCACACACAGGATTTTTTTTCTGTATATCATCACAAAACAATGTTCAATGCACATTTTTACCTTTCATTTTGATAGGTTTTCACTGTGCACATACAGGAATCAGAAATCCTTACCTTTAATTTGCATTATTAATCAAATATTTGTCTGATTTAGGAATGCTTACAGCACCTAGAAGGCAAATATATGTATAGATATTTCTGTAAAGCATTTGGAAATCAAAATAGGCCTGTACAATGTGTTACATTTTCACTACTGAAAAGACCAGTGAAACTACATTTCTTGATTTGTATATTAAATTTCAGCATCAAGGCAAATTTTCAACAGTGTTAAAAGGCCCTAGATCTGAATACAACATGAATAAAAAGAAAACAGAATGAAAGAATTATCACATAGAAATATTAGCAGAACAATACTTACTTTTTCATTTTATTGTTGTTGCCTAAAATAAATATTGCCTTAAAATGTACTTCTTGTAGTCCAAAGTCTACTGGACAGATTAAACAATTACGCAAGATGTTGTTCTATAAATTCAGCTGATGCAGTATATTGTTAGTTACCGGCAGCACAATGTGGATTCTTATAACAGTTTTAATGCTCAATGTGTGGGCTATACCAGCAGATGATGTGCTTTCACCAAACATAAACATCCTTGAAGAACTGGGGAAGATGGAAGCAAGGATGAAATCTATGGAGAAGGAAATGGAGCTACTAAGAACAAAGAACGAAGGTAACGTGACAGGATCCGACATACATGACACAAGAATCTATATTCAGCTTTCATTTACTGTCCATGTATGCACTGAACATCTGTCTGAATGATTATTATTTCAGAACAAGCAAAAGAACTGAAGATTTTATATGATACAACGACTGACACAAAGATCAAAATGGATGAACTAATAAAGCAGAATCAAGGTAACAAATCACAATTTGTACATCAAAAGTCACTTTTAAAAATGTAAAGGCTGTTATAACTATATATATTTATGTGTGTGTGCATGTGTGCCTTAATTAAATGTTAAGGATTCAACTATTAAAGATACATATATATATATATATATATATATATATATATATATATATATATATATATATAGCTATAGCTTTTCCATAAAATAAATGACATTTTTAAATAAAAAAAAGCTATTTTAAACTGCAATAATATTACAGTATTTTGGATCAAATAAATGCAACTTTATTGAAATAAGAGACTATTTTAAAAATTCTAAACCCAAACCTTTTGAACGGTAGTGTAAATATAATGAAATCATTTGTAATCTAATGTATAAGTCTATGTTTTAGCTCCTAAAGTGGCTTTCTCAGCCTCTCTGTTGACCTCTTTTGGACCACAAAGCGTTGGACCATTTCCTAATGATTTTCACACCCTGATTTACAAACACGTCTTCCTCAACACTGGAAACGCCTATGATGCAGATACAGGTGAATCAGTTCATATAGTGTTAATAACTCTCTGTGGTTTTCTATAATGCTCTCATTTGAATGGATCTAATGAATCTTTGTTCGATACAGGAATCTTCACAGCACCTGTGAGGGGAGTGTATGTGTTCAGGGTTTTCTCAAAGGCCTTCGGAAATCCAGAGAGAGCCGTTACCGCAGGCCTGTTTAAAAATGGCCAGCATATCATGTCTACACACGGACACCAACAAAGTGGTTTTATCAGTTCTTCAAATGGAGTCTCTCTGCTGCTCGAAGAAGGGGATAAATTAAAGGTAAATCTCTATCCTGGCCAGTGGATTTTTGACAATGGAGAACACCATCACAGCTCATTCAGTGGACATCTGCTCTTCACCATGTGATTTTGCTGACCGTTTATTCACCCAAAAAAGCTTTTCATGCATAAAGGATGTACAATCTTTGAAAATAAAATCAAATATAAAATGAAGTGGTTATCATTTTCATATAACAAAACAAAGCAAATATTTTTCATATCATGGTTTAGTTTAAGGCAATAGTATCATTAGTGCAAGACGCCCCATGCGTGCAAGAAAATGAAAATGTGCAGAATGAATGCCACATTAAAACTGACTAAAGATTAAGAATGTACGGACTATGAGGGAATCAACCCTTCCAGGACAGGAAGTACAGCTGACCCTGCGTATCTCCACAAATGAGCTCCTTGGGGTCACGAGGGTTCACCTCCAGCACCTTGACAGGACCTCCACACACAAACATGCCAACCTGTGAAGCACAGGAAATAAGTGGGGAAACAGAAAGGAAATGGAATATACTGGTATATATGGTGGAGAAATGGAGGTGATCGCAAATCCACAATATACTGTCAATAAAAATACCTGTTTCTTAGTGTGTCTGTCCCACAGTTTGACGGATCTGTCGTGAGACGCTGAGATGATGAGGCTCTCGGTAAGCCGCAGTACGCTCACTTTGTCTGTGTGTGCCTAGAGACCAATCAAAAGCACTCCAGTTTATCAGCAACTCATGACTTCATATGATCATCATATCTATCAGGAAAGCTAAAAAATACTTGCCGGTTTTCTTTCAGTCAATTTGCACAGATCGGGAGGCTGGTTGAACCATATGTTCCCGTTATAATCACCACACACAAAAAAGTCTGCAGGAGAAAATAAAACATGATTTCAAAACAACCAAATCATGAACAGTTCACATAATGACCACTAAAAGGTCAATTTTTTGTTGCATTAAAGGTGAAGTATGTACGATTTTGTTTCTTTTGTTAAAATACTTTCTCTTAACCCAGTTTGTTCATTAACTACTAACTGTATGCCATTCGTGGGTTTATGTTCCCCAAAATTGTCAACATTGAGCCTCCCAGGCACTATCAAAACGATGAGAGCGGTCCGCTCAGATCTGTCAGTCTCTCTCTAGCTCAACCTATAGCGTGACTTTGGGGCGTGGCTACTGTATGGGCAGAGGCGGAGCACCATGGACGCTTTAATACATCATCATCATGCACCCGTTTGCGAAGACGAATGTACCAGTTTATGTCTACCTTGATGTGTCCAGTGTAAACAGCCTCAAACAGTTGTGAATATAATTAAAAGTAATTCATTCTCACAATAAAAGTGAGAAATGGATTTGAACAGATAGCTCTTTTCACGTTTTAATGAACTTCTGACAAATTGATCATTTATGCTATATATTAAAGTGTAAGAACAGGTGTACCATTATGCACTGCAGCAGCTGTGATCCAGGACCTAATCTGCGCCGCCTTCCGGTTTGCAATTCTCAGCTGTTCAAGCTGTTCCTCGCTGGGTTTCTCCTCCCCCTGCTGATGTGGCTCCTCCTGCCCCTGAGGCTCCTCCCCCTGCTGCAGCTCCTCCTCCTGCCCACAAGGCTCCTCCCCCTGCTGCGGCTCCTCCTCCTCCTGCTGCACATCCTCCTGCCCCTGAGGCTCCTCCCCCTGCTGTGGCTCCTCCTCCTGCCCCTGAGGCTCCTCCCCCTGCTGCTGCAGCTCATCCTCCAGCATATTCTCCCACATCTCCTCTTCTGCCTTCAAATACTCAGGCCTCTTACCCACCGTATCATCACAAAAGTTTAAGAAGTGAGACTGATCTGAATTCACATACAACTGAAAGACAGACCGTTTCAGATCATTTAGTTTTCAGACAGTTTTTACAATGTCAGTGTCACATGATAATGATAGATGATGAACTTACAACGAAGCCAATGTACAGTACACCGTTTTTCTGCCCCAACAGCCAAAAGCTCTTGCTATCATTTGCCATCATGCCGACAGGACGTACCTCGTCTGACCAGCTACAACAAAACACACGTACTGTACATTCACTTCTTATTACCCAATGAAGTAATAAATAACAGAATAGTGCAAAACATCTTTTATATGTGTAAAAATGATGTTTATAAAATGGTGTTTATTTACGAATAACTTTGTCTGATGTGCGAGGTAGTAGTAGAGGTCACATCGATGACTATTCCATTCACACATGCTCCATACAGACTTCCACAGTAGAACAAAAAGCTCACGGGATTCTCCAATTTGTATGAAGACATCTTATTGAGCCTGGAACAAAATAAAATCCACACATCAAAACATTGACAAACATTAAATTGGCTATAGACGACCACTCATTACATCATCCTTTAGCCACAGTATGGAAAAAAAGGACACAAAAACAACACTGGCTGATATAGTAAATGATAAATGGCATATATTATAACCTATACTAGTTTTATTTTTTAAAGCTGCAGTCTGTAAGTTTTGCCTCTTTGTCGCCACCTCTGTTTGAAACCTGCAATTGCAGTTATTTGCAGAATTATCATCTTTATGTGGGTTATGCCTCGGCACGGCTCCATCTAATGTTTAAAGGTGCCCAAGAATGCTTTTTCACAAGATGTAATATAAGTCCAAGGTGTCCCCTGAATGTGTCTGTGAAGTTTCAGCTCAAAATACCCCATAGATTTTTTTTTAATTAATTTTTTTAACTGCCTATTTTGGGGCATCATTAACTATACACTGATTTTGGCAGCGCCGCCCCTTTAAATGGCGTGCTCCCTGCCACACGAGCTCTCGATTATATTACAGTGCATTTACAAAGTTCACACAGCTAATATAACCCTCAAATGGATCTTTACAAGATGTTCGTCATGCATGCTGTGTGCATACATCGAATCATGTCAGTAAAGTATTTATTTTGATGTTTACGTTTGATTCTGTATGAGTTTGAGGCTATGCTCTGTGGATAACGGCTAATTCTACACTGTTGGAGAGATTTATAAAGAATGAAGTTATGTTTATGAATTATACAGACTGCAAGTGTTTAAAAATGAAAATAGTGACGGCTCTCTGGTCTCCGTGAATACAGTAAGAAACGATGGTAACTTTAACCACATTTAACAGTACATTAGCAACATGCTAATGAAACATTTAGAAAGACAATTTACAAATATCACTAAAAATATCATGATATCATGGATCATGTCAGTTATTATTGCTCCATCTGCCATTTTTCGCTGTTGTTCTTGCTTGCTTACCTTGTCTGTGCACAGATCCAGACGTGAATACTGCCTTTCCTTGTCTAATGCCTTGAACATGGGCTGTCATATGCAAATATTGGGGTCATACATATTAATGATCCCGACTGTTACGTAACAGTCTGTGTTATGTTGAGATCCGCGTGTTTTCCGGAAGTCTTTTAAACAAATGAGATTTATATAAGAAGGAGGAAGCAATGGGGTTTGAAACTCAATGTATGTCATTTCCATGTACTGAACTCTTGTTATTTAACTATGCCAATATAAATTCAATTTTTGATTCTAGGGCACCTTTAATGTTACTGTACTTGGAATCACAAATTCTACATCTTGGAAGTATGACCAAAATAAGAGTTTTCACCGGAAAATGTCATCTGAAGGAGTCAGTAACAAATCTGACACTTTTGTTATGACCAACTGAGAAAAAATGCAATAAATCTCGCTGCCAATGATGATTAAATGTAACGATCGCTTAGCTTGGATAAGTCAAACTGTGCAAATTATTATTATTATACTTTGTTCTCAAATTGTTAATGTTAACAACATCAGCAGTGCGTGACTGTGTATTTAGTGTGTATTAGCGTTACCTGTGGATTTCAATTTCTCTAGCCACTCCGCAGTCCGAAGACTTTTGCTTTTTCCAGTTGTCACCGATGATTAGGGCTGGACGATTAATCGAAAAGTAATCGAAACCGAAATTCAGAACCTCTAACCGACGTAATTTTCCCATGTCGGTTATTTCGGTTTTTTAATCCTGTTAATACTTCCCCCTTAAAAACATAACTGCGTGTGTAGCCACGTGACTCCGCCCAGTCCAGTCAGTGGCATAAAAGCAAAACACGGAGGTGAACGCCGGTTCAACACATAGTGATGGCGCGCGAGCGGTGAGCCTTGCGTCTAGACTAAACTTTGTCAGTTGTATTTGTTTTATGGTTTGGACATTCGAGCGATTAGACGATCGGATGTGTATTATTATATCGAACTACCGCGATATATACATATATGTATGCCGCGTTCGCGCAGCTGCATGTGGCATGAACACTCATACAAACAGCTGCGCAAAACGTGAAGATCGCGCGCACACAGAGGAACGCAGAAACTTGTTGTCAGCGCTGTCCTGTGATTTATCACTAAAATAGCTTAGAAACTCAAAAGTTATAGCATCTATTTTTTCTACTTTTGAAGGAACTATTTACAACCCACAGCTTCACAATTAATAGAGAGACGGTATGACTAATTCACACACGCAATCACTACTGGTACTGTGCTAATTTATCTTTATCTGATTTACAACGAGCAGAAACCTGTAAGAAATGTTACAAACCATAGATGAAATAACTGCTGATAGTGAGCTATGATGTCAGATCACTCTTTCAACAGGAAAAAAAATATCCCACCTTAATAGTCAATCATAGGCTATTTACAGTACAAACCTTGTCAGTGAACTATGAGGGCAAAAAAAAAAAAAATCAGAAATAAAATAATCGTTCATTAATCGCAATCGAGGTAAAATGTTCAATTAATCGAGGTTTTGATTTTAGGCCATAATCGTCCAGCCCTACCGATGATTGTCATTTGGACCTTTCTGGATTACAATCCGCCATCAAAATGATAAATTTAAGTATTGCAGCTGCTGTGAGAAAAGGCTATAAATGATCCGTCACCTGCAGCATCCTCACATGCGATATAGCTGACTAGCTGGGACTCCTTCTTTATGTAAACAGACGTGATGTAATGATGCAAAGACGAACGGCTCGAATTTCCCACGGAAACCCACCAGTACCGCTCGAATTAGAAAACATTAAAAGCTTACCATTGTGCATCGGGCTAAGGTAACGAGATAGTTTTGAACACTGGCTGGTTATGTACTTGCTCAAAAACTGATTTTGAATCATTTTTAACCCAAAAAAGTTACGGACTGCAGCTTTAAATAAATTAAAAACAAAACTAAAATAAACAAATTCAATGTACACAAATTTAGAACATTATAACATTATTAAAAATGGAATATTCATTCTGAGATTCGCTAAAGATTACATTAAACAATATAAATTGTAATAAATATATCAGATTTGAAAGACTACCTTTTAGTGATCAAATCCAAAAATCACATTAAAAAAATATATCACATATACAATATTATAATAATATTATTATGCCTGTATTCACGTTGCTGAATTCAAGAGTAAAATGCATTTTCAAGACAAATCTTTTGATTCCCCGTTGTAAAAATAGCTTGAATCATGAATGAAATGTTCTTGGTTCAAAATGGCACATTTCTCTAAAAATGCAACAAGTTTGCAAAACTGAAGTATGTTAAAAGTCAATACCCCACAATGCACTTCTTGGCGTCCCGCTCCAGTTTCCAGACTAATACAGAGCAGTCGCTGCAACCCACCGCCAGCTGATCGTCTGGCATACCAGTGACTGCAGTTAAGCCGCCATCACTGACCTTAGTGCAACACACACAGAGCCGTTCATTCAGACATTTACAACTGAAGCCCTCACACTATAATTTTACTAACTGATCAACAAATAATAAACTCATGATTACCTTCTTCCAGTAAACCACTGAATTCTGATGCCATATCTCCAATCTGCCCGTGTCATAAACACACACCATGAGTTCATCGGTATCAAGGAAGCACACAGCTCGGACACCGCCTTTCTGGCGAGGAGCAGCTTCTGCGGATGATTGTTTATAATTATTAATGCCAATCAAATATATATTTGGATGTGCAGCTGTAGTTTCATAAGAAATTGCAATGTTGTCACTGCTTTTCACATCAGTTTAGATTCTGCTTTTGTTCTCTAACAAAATGTTCTGAGGATTTGAGGAGTGAATTGGGAATTGCCGTACCCATCGCCGTGGTGACGCTCCATGACCTGAGGGAACGATCCTCAGAGACGGTGAGAAACTCCGGCAGTCCGGCCTCTTTGCATACTAAAGCCTGGATTTCTGCACTGTGACCATGCAGAGTATTATGATGATGTACCTATGATGAAAACATCATTTTTGAGAATAAATTAGCAATGCACTGATATTAAAAATCTGGCTGATGCAAATAAGATATTTTCATTTTATGGCCAGTAACAACAAATGGCCAACCTTAAAAGATTAGTTCACTTTCAAATGAAAATTAGTCCAAGCTTTACTCACCCTCAAGCCATCCTAGGGGAATTTGACTTTCTTCTTTCTCATGAACACAATCGGAGAAATATTAATAAATATCTTGATGCATCCGAGCTTTATAATGGCAGTGAATGGGATCTAGCGTATGAGCTGAAGAAACTCAGCTCCATCCACATCCATCCATCATAAACGTACTCCACACGGCTCCGGGAGTTTAATAAAGGCCTTCTGAAGAGAAACGATGCGTTTGTGTAAAAAAATATATCCATATTTAACAAGTTATGAACTAAAATATCTAGCTTCCACCAGACTGCCTTCCGTATTCTACATACGGAAAAAATGGAGCTGGCGTTGTGTCAGTTAAGCTTTTTCCGTAAGTTGAATAGGGAAGGTGTAGGATGTAGCGTAAGCTTTTTGAACTGCAAGAGTTTTACACTTTCTTCATAAGTTGAATACAGAAGGCAGTCTGGCGGAAGCTAGATATTTTACTTCATAACTTGTTAAATATGGATATTTTTCTTACACAAATGCATCGCTTCACTTCAGAAGGTGTTTATTAACCCCCTGGAGCCGTGTGGAGTACGTTTATGATGGATGGATGTGGATGGAGACACTTTCTTCAGTTCAATGCCATTATAAAGTTTGGATGCATCAGGATATTTATTAATATATCTCAGATTGTGTTCATCAGAAAGTCATATACACCTAGGATGGCTTGAGGGAGAGTAAAGCTTGGGCTGATTATCATTTGAAAGTGAACTAATCCTTTAAAAATGTATATCATTTTATATAAAAAAACAACAACACTAAACTAAAACCAGTTGTTTTAAACACAAGAAGTGAATTTAGGCATCAAAACATTATGAAGGTACATTATGAAAATGGATATTTATTTTGAGATTTGCTAAAGATTATATTTATAACCGTTATTTAACTATTAGTGTTTTTTAAAGTGTTAAATTAGTGTTTTTGTACATAAAAATAGGGAAAATTATTTTATCATTAAAAATCCAGTATCAACTGATCAACAATATGGTATCGATATATTATGCATCTCTGGGAATTATTTAAAATACCCTCATTTAATTTAAATAAAATATAATTAAATTATTAATGAATAAGATACAAAAGTGAGAGTTGGTTACCTGCAGTGGATGCCAGAGTTTAACAGTTCCATCTTCTGATGCTGAAGCTACCAATATGTCTTCTGGCTTTAAATTCTCTCCAAGATCTGTATGCAAAAAAAAAAATTATAATAATAATAAAAAAAAATCAGTGTAAGTAAGATACACTATTTACAAATCAAGCTGCTGTTTGTGTGTATATTTGTATATTGAATCCTTATAGGGTCTTTGGGGTCTTTTTAGACCCCAAACGACGTTTGCTAAAATAAAAAAATAAAAAGTTCTCTTTGTCCAAATGACATGAAACTTTGTACAGTTATTAACACTTTCTAGATATACAAATAAAAAAAATTGGAGTGATATCTTGTTTTTATGTTAGGTTTTTTAACATAAAAATATTTTTTTAAATAGGTTTTTATACAAAAACAGCTATTTATGTAAAATTCACTTTATAAAAGACCCACATTTCTAATTTTCATTAATGGGGATAACATGGGTAATCTGACATGGTTTAGTGTATTATTTTTGCCCATCTTTTGGAAAATGCAGTTTTTAAAGTAAAAAATGATCACTTTAACCAGTAGATGGCTGCAGAGCTCCACTATTTGACTGGCATCTTTTCAGTTGGATTCATATCTAAATATTATGAAATCACAATAAAACTTACTTTTTGTCAAAGTTTAGCATTTTTTTTTTTTTTTTTTGTTCTGAAAAAAATAAGTTTTTCAAAAATGTTGATTTTGAGGATGAATTCTGTCCATTTTCAAAGTGGGGTCTCATAATGTAACAATATTGAAAAACTGATTTTTTTCATTACAAAAAATGCTAAACTTGAGACAAAAAGTAGCTTTTATTGTTATAATTGTGATTTCATAATATTTAGATATGAATCCAACTGAAAAAAACTTGTGAAAAGATGTCTTTCGGTCAGTCAAATAGCAAATAGTGGAGCTCTGCAGCCATCTACTGGTAAAAGTGATAATTTTTTACTTTTAAAACTGCATTTTCCAAAAGATGGGCAAAAATCTTACACTAAACCATGTTAGATTATCCATGTTATCCCCATGAATGAAAGTTAGAAATGTTCAGTTTTATAAAGTGAATTTTACATAAAAAGCTGTTTTTGTATAAAAACCTATTTAAAAATTTTTTTTTAAATTTATTTATATAAATTTAAAATAAAAAATATGATGAATCCTCCAAAAACTGCACAAATGTGGAGTTAAAAAAAAAAAAAAAAAATCAGTGTAAGTAAGATACACTATTTACAAATCAAGTTGCTGTTTGTGTGTATATCTGTATATTGAATCACTGTACCTGGCTGAGAGACGACAGTGCAGTGATGGAGACGGCACTTGTGGGCCTTGATCCTGGTGACTTGTACACCTGATTCCCACTTCCAAACCATCAGCAGCCCATCTGTAGTGCCTGCCATGACAAGATCCTCCTATAGACATTAAAAAGTGCATAAATATCAGCAGGTTCCAATTTTTGTACATCTTTGTGACATGTAGTCCAAGGCTTTAAGGTGCAACTGCTTTACCCAACAGCACAATGTGCTCAAAGATGAACCAGACAGGATCTCTCTGAGCAAACTTCCTGTCTGGATGTCCCACATCCGCAGCTTACAGTCATTGGAACAGCTAAGCTGAGGTGTGAGAGAGGTTTTGCATTTGGTTACAGACACACAGAGTCAGATGTTATTGAAATGAACTAACTGCACTTTGTGAATGGCTTTCTTACCACCGCAGATGATGTCCAGGCACATCCTGTAATCCAGTCTCCGTGGCTATGGGGAAAAGACCGGGAAAGAACTGGAGGGGAGGAGTTTACGTTCCATACCATCAAAGCCTATTGGAAGAGATTATGATAAAAATTGAGTGAGAGAGAGATATTGTGTGTTTTCTTCCATTTGTTCCAGTGATGGATGTGTTGCGGACCAAGTACCTGATCTTTCCCTCCTGACAGCAACTCTTTCCCAGTAGGACTGAAGGCAAGGCATGTGACCCCTCCATTGTGACCTCTCAGAATACACATCACCTTAGGGTTGATCCAGGGCTTAGAAGTCAATTCACTCTTCAACCACAGAGCAATAGTGAAGTCATCTAAAACAAAAGTTTCAACAAAATAAAATAAAAATTAAAGTTGTTTAAAAATTAATTAATCCATTACAACATAATGTACAGTATGAAAATGGACATTCATTGAGATTTGCTAAAGATTACATTTTACAGTGTTATTAAATTATGAGTGCTTTTAGATGATGGTAAAGATAATGCAAGTGCAAAAATAGGTTGAAAGAGCATGCAAATATTAAATATCCCATATGGACCAAAATCAATCCACAAAACGTTTTGTGTACACTGACCAGATGCAGATGCCACACAAGTGGAGTTTTGAGCCAGGGCGAGAACAGCTCCCTTCTGAACGCCAAAAGATCCTATTGACACAAGGCTTTCCGGATTTTCTCCTTGCCTTTCCCAGACTCTGAGACGGTGGTCCATGCCCCCAGACAGCAGCAGCTCTGCCCCTTCTTCCTCCATCCACATGAGGCAGAGCATGGACACCTGCAGCTCCGCACTGGCCCAGACCTTCTCTCCTAAAGCACAAGGCATTTTGGGATGGGTTCTACTTCTGGTTACTCACAGTACTTCCATTATTATTAACCCTTATAGGGTCTTTGGGGTCTTTTTAGACCCCAAACGACGTTTGCTAAA
Organism: Megalobrama amblycephala; assembly: GCF_018812025.1. NCBI lineage: Eukaryota > Metazoa > Chordata > Actinopteri > Cypriniformes > Xenocyprididae > Megalobrama > Megalobrama amblycephala. The sequence goes on along the minus strand of NC_063060.1, from coordinate 41,531,216 downwards.
ATAAAATAAAAAGTTCTCTTTGTCCAAATGACATGAAACTTTGTACTGTTATTAACACTTTCTAGATATACAAATAAAAACAATTGGAGTGATATCTTGTTTTTATGTTAGGTTTTTTAACATAAAAATATTTTTTTAAATAGGTTTTTATACAAAAACAGCTATTTATGTAAAATTCACTTTATAAAAGACCCACATTCCTTTCATTCATTTCATTTATTTCAACTTTCATTCATGAGGATAACATGGGTAATCTGACATGGTTTAGTGTATTATTTTTGCCCATCTTTTGGAAAATTCAGTTTTAAAAGTAAAAAATTATCACTTTTACCAGTAGATGGCTGCAGAGCTTCACTATTTGCTATTTGACTAACTGAAAGACATCTTTTCACAAGTTTTTTTCAATTGGATTCATATCTAAATATTATGAAATCACAATTATAACAATAAAAATAATTTTTTGTCAAAGTTTAGCTTTTTTTTTTGTACTGAAAAAAATACGTTTTTCAAAAATATTGATTTTGAGGATGAATTCTGTCCATTTTCTTAGCGGGGTCTCATCATAATGTAACAATATTGAACAACTGATGAAAAATGAATTTTTTTCATTACAAAAAACATTAAATTTTGACAAAAAGTAGCTTTCATTGTTATAATTGAGATTTCATAATATTTAGATATGAATCCAACTGAAGAAAACGAAGAAAAGATGTCTTTCAGTCAGTCAAATAACAAATAGTGGAGCTCTGCAGCCATCTACTGGTAAAAGTGATAATTTTTTACTTTTAAAACTGAATTTTCCAAAAGATGGGCAAAAATCTTACACTAAACCATGTCAAATTATCCATGTTATCCCCATGAATTAAAGTTAGGAATGTTCACTTTTATGAAGTGAATTTTACATAAAAAGCTGTTTTTGTATAAAAACCTATTTTAAAAAATATTTTTTAATTTATTTATATAAATTAAAAGTAAAAAAATATGATAAATCCCCCAAAAACTGCAGTAATGTAGAGTAAAAACATTAATAAACAGAGTAAATTTACATTTGTTTAAAAAAAACAAAAACAATTATTTGTCTCTCTGGAGACCCCAAAGACCCTGAGTGTACTTCCAAAACGAAGACTGCACAAGGGGTTAAACGGGCAGGAAGCGATTTCTGAAAAATGCTGTGATATTTGAAATGACCAAAACAAACACGCCCATCTCAAAAGGATCACACCCCTATCTTGATAGCTCCGCCCTCAAATTCACAAATACGCTATGCAGTACAGGCACCTCCCCCCTCATGAGTGGACACGCCCCTTTTTATGCTCGGTTCGATTCACTTTCAACAGTGTTTCTCAGAAATCCCTTACTGCACCTTTAAGTGGATTGTTTTTTGCACTTTATTCCATTCATGTTTTTCTCAAGATTAAGCAGCAGTTGTGAATGAGTATTTCTGAATGAGCACGTTTGTAAATGCTGGATGCAAATGTTTATTTACCTGACTTCAAATTGAACATTTTGATACCATCTCCATGGTAACCCACAGCGGCGTACCCACAGGCCACAGCCACACACAGAGCATTATCTTCATCTTCATTTCCACGTCTGGTGCGCTTTTGCTGCTTCTGCAATACTGGTACCTGCAAATAATGATTAGTTAATACCATCCTTAAAGCAGGTTATATGTGAATATAAGCCTACATTAAATCTGTTCATCATATAAAGCATCGTCTCTCTTCAGAAAATTTGGACTAAACCGCTCAATTCATGTGAATTAGTTTTACAATCTGTTTGTGAACTTTGAAGTGTCAAAGTGGTAGTTGCATAGACTGTCAACGGAGGGACAGAAATTTCTCAGATTTCATCAAAAAGATCTTCATTTGGGATTCGAAGATGAACGAAAGTAAGACTTTTGTTTCGAATCAGAGGTTTGGAGCGTGAAAGTCACGTGATTTCAGTAAACGAGGCTTTGTTACGTCATTAGATGTTTGATACACGCTTCTGAACCACTGATTCGAAACAAAAGATTTGTAAAGCTTCGAAGCTTCATGAAGCAGTGTTTTGAAATCGCCCATCACTAGATATTGTTGAATAAAGTCGTTATTTTGGGGTTTTCTGGCACACAAAAAGCATTCTTGTCACTTCATAACATTAAGGTTGAACCACTGTAGTCACATGAACCGTTTTAAATACGTCTTTAGTAGCTTTCTGGGCATTGAAAGTGTTAATTATCTTGCTGTCAATGCAGGCCTCACTGAGCCATCGGATTTCATCAAAAATATCTTAATTTGTGTTCTGAAGATGAACGAAGGTCTTACGGGTGTGAAACGACATGAGGGTGAGTGATTAATGACAGAATTTTCTAACCCTTTAATACCTATAAAAAGTAGTATAAGCAGTATTAATAGTATAACAAGTTGCAATTCAAATTTAAGAACATGAAAGCACCTTTTCCTCTCCCAGTACCGCAACAGATCGCCCAAGACCTCCAGACCACACATTAACCTAGACAACAAACAAAAGGACACAATACTGAGTATTTTAGGATACCTGTTAGACAACCGAAAATTAAGACTGTAAGATCATATTCCTCACCACACGGTCATGTCCAGCGCTCAGCAAAAGGTTTCCTCCCTGCAGGAAGTTTAGTGTCTGCGTGGAGCCGCGGTGAGCACGATAACTGCCCACACAAGCAGCTGCTGCCACGGACCAGAGCCGCACTTCTCCTGACAGACAGCCGGAGCACAACATGGAGGAGCAGGGAGAGAAAGACAGACTCCGCACTGAACTCTGATGACCTAACAGAGTCTGAAAAAGTGAAAGGACATTAAGTTTTAGCGTGTCAGGCATGGTAACATCTTTGGAGTCGTTCCTCACCGTAACGTTTTTCTGTTCAAGCCAGTTCCACAAACGAACAGCTCCATCCCAGCAGCCCACTGCCAAGAGTTGGCCCTCGAGGTCAAAGTTCACACAGTTCAGAGGGGAGGGATTAATGAGAGAGGCCAACTCTGTGCTCTTCTGCGCTGACCACACCTGAGCACGGCCACATACATGATGAATATTTCAGAAGAGTACAACACCACACGTAGTTCAGATTTAAGATCATTTCTTTCTTAGTTTTACCTTCAGGTTTAAGTCTAATGAGACAGTAGCAAAGACTTTTCTGTCTGGACTGACATCACATCCTGTGATTTTGTTGGAGTGGGCATTCATGTGGGCAGTTCTTAAAGTGACAGAAAATTGCGCACAGGTTAGTAATCTTTGGTTCATTTTTAGGGGTTCAAGCGCAAAGGGCTGAAACTCTATTGTAATTGTTACATTTTCCAAGGATCAGCATTGTCCTCTAAAAGTGATCGGGCAGACCAAACCGTAAGTCATAGAAACTTTGAGGGACAGAAGTACTTACACCATCGACAAAGTCACCAAGGTTGGCCCCGATTGGCCTGACGGGGGCGCTACAGTGGTCAAAAGTATGAAATGGCTCATAACTCCTGAACCGTTAGTCCTAGGCTCAAGTGTCTTATATCGTTGGAATCGTCAAGCAAACTTTTTGTGTTTTTTTTGAAAAACCTACTTTTGCAAACTAGTCCTAGGTTTTTGACCCAATCGGAACCAAACCAGTGCAGCAACGTTCTCTAGAGTCTTATTGTCAATAGTTATCAAATTTTTTTTTTGAAATTCCCATTCGCGGTCCCTAAGGGGCGCCAAAACGTTCGAAGTGGGTGGAGCCACTTTTACTAAAATGGCTATAACTTGTTAATGAAATTAGATATTTTCACCAAACTCAGCACACCTATGTAAGAGCTCATTCTGTGCTCACGTGAAAAAGGGTGAGGCGTCTGGACACTTGGTGGCGCTACAACAGGGAAAAAAAACATGAAAACGGCTATAACTACTTCATCATTAGTCCGATCGACTTGAAAATTGGCGTGCAGTGTCTTAGTCCGAGGGGCCACGTCTGCATCATCAATTGGAATGAAACTCGCCGGGCCTGTTTGACTCATGACCCTAGAGGCCTGTGAGAAATTCGAAGGAAATCGGCCACTGGGGAGCACCTTCACATTTTTCACATGCATAAAGGATCATGTATCGTGGTAATTTTCGCGCACGCCCACGACATTCAGACCACATGGTAGAACTCCTCATTCTGAGCAACTTTGCCTCTAGGATCGTTGTTGTCCATCGAATCAAAAATCAACTTCGACGAACTAGTCCTAGGTTTTTGGCCTACTCTTAAAAAGCTTTATAAACCATATATTTCCTATGGTAAATTGCCTGTATTGGCTGTAAATGGTCTTTTCCATCTATGATGGTGATGGTTACAGGCTTGCTAATTAAAACATAATAACGCATGTGTTTAAAGGCCTTAAAGCGCTTGAACCCCGATAATAGCTGCTCGCAGCAATTTTGTTTTTGCTAAGTAAATTGTACATTTGAGCCAGAAAAACATAAAATACCTGCAACCACTCGCAACATCCCACACCTCCACCTGCCCATCAAACGAGGTTGTTGCCAGAAGCTCCTCCCCAAGGAACATACATCCAGAGATGCCATCAGCACTGCTCATCAATGACTTCACTTCCTGTTTGAAAAAAGTAATGAAAAAAAAACAACTGTGATGTCCAATGAATTATCCTAAAAATGCATAAAATCAATGAACGTTTGTTTATGTTTAGAACTGTTACCTGTCCAGTCTCTGTGTGCAGAAAGTGAAGTGTTCCCTCTCCGGTTCCCACTGCTGCAAGTTTTCCATCAGGACTCACTACCACACAACTTGGCTCAGAGCGGAAGGTGGAAACCAGCTCACTGAGCAGAAAAAACAATGTTAAATGCATAGAAAAATGAGAGATAAACAACCTTTGCACATAATGGTGTCCAGGAAGTCTGAAACCACATTATTAAATTTTAGGATTTATTTATTGATTAAGATGTATAAATGTATTGTTTCTTCAAGTTTTAATGGAGGTAAATTCAAGACTTTTTAAAGACCTTTTTAAGACCAAGTAAAGAAAATTTAAGGAATAAATTGAAGGGAACAAAATATGTTAATATGTTTAAAAGTAAATGTCTAAGGAGAAGCACAATGAGTTGAAAATTCAACTTTTACTGCACCAAAGTGATGTATTTTGCCTTGTTTTCCAGCGCAAATGACTAAAGATTCTTAAATCAAGATGCATTTACTGGAGATGCAAAATGACAAAAGGTGAAGTCTAAGTAATTGATCAAAATTAAGTGACTTTATGATTAAAACAAGAGCAAATATCTGCCAATGTGCTGAGAAAAATCTACTTCATTCAAAGGGATGTTTGCATAACTCATTGACAGATGTTTTTTGTTGTTTCAAGCATAAACTCACTTAATTTTGTTCAATTTTACATTTGCATCTCAAGTAAATGTATCCGATTCAAAGATGTTCAGAGATCTCTACAGGAAAACAGGACAAAAATAATGACAAAGATATACATTTTTTGCAATGCATGCAACATTTAATGCCATGATTGTATAAATTTAAGACTTTCTGCTCTGATTTAAGACATTTTTAAGGTCTTAATTTGTGTAAAGGCAAATTAAGATTTTTAAAGACCCGCAGAAACCCAGCTATGTTTTTATAGGTCAGCCAGCATTAATCTGACTTATAACTGAATGGTTCAACTCGGAATATGACAATAATATGCTATCAATCAGACACAATATTAGTACCTGACTTCATTTACAGCTGCATCAGTGAAGTTTAGCCATTTTACAGCATGCACCCCTCCATTTCTTGTCATGCTTTCAGCCCACAAATGTGCAGAGCTGTCACATGGTTCATTAAGAGCTGTTTGTACAAAGAGAGCAGGCCACTGGGAGAGAAGGAGGCTGTGGCGCTTCAGAAAACTGAGACAGTCTTCAAAATCCTTCAGGTTACCTGGACAAACACACATGAATTTGGTATAGGTTTACTGCAAAAACTATAATCTGAAGTTTCAGAACACATTAAGATCGTTAATTTATTCCGAGTCCTTTTTAATGTCAGTCTAGTTGGGTTTTCATAAACATGCAATAATATAAAAGTAAAATACCTGTTGATTTTTTGGTCCCATATTTTTGGGCTAAATGGATAAAATGAAAAACAATCGATATGAGAACCTGTTAACAAAGCAGGAGAAAAAAAAAGAAAAATGTAGTACTGCAAAACATCAGACGCTTTACCGAACAAACTGTAGGTCTCCAGAAGTTGGTGAAGAAGTCCATTCCGCACATTAGCATAGAGGAAGTAGTAACTCGATAGCAGAAAACACAAAGGCTCCCACTGATTACCGCCCATCTGATCGGAGAGAGAGAACAGACATCTATTGAGTTTAGTAACCTCACATTGGTCACTGAAGCTGAAAGGTTAAACAGTAGTGGGACACTGACCAGGTGAGCAGGGAGATGAGACAGAATATCAGCGTCAGAGTGAAGAAACGTGTCCTTCCCTTGAGGATTTGATCGCACCCAAAGGTGTGCTGGGAAAAAAGTTATATAGAAACAAATATATAAAATCACAAACACTAGTGTTCAAGAGTCTGGGGTCGGTACGTTTTTGAAAGAAGCCTCGGCTGCACTTACCAAAAATACAGTAAAACTATAATAACGTGAAATATTATTACAATTTATAAGAAGTGTTTTCAAATTTAATGTATTTTAAAATAGCTCGAACAGCATTTATTTGAAAAAAGAAATTTTCCTTAACAATATAAAAGTCTTTACTATCACTTTTTTTTGATCAATTTAATGCATCCTTGCTGCATAAATTAAAAAAATCTCACTGCTCCCACACTGCAATGTATAAAACACATAAAATGCACCACAATTTGCATGCATCTTGTTTTACCTGCAATTATCAGATGACTTCTGGTTCTACTCTCGTCAGTAGACAGGTACAGATGTTCAAAGGCTGACCTCACCTCCGGATGGGTCAAAGTCAGGAGGTCATCTGATCCTTGACCGTGAGACTGTCCAATTAGGCTGGCGGACCAATAAGAATAAATTATTTGTTGTGAAAAATAGAAACTATTTCTTATGTCCACATATATCACCGTGCTGTACCTGTGCAAGGTTCGTGCCAGCTGAGAGAATACTGCCATGGGAACACGGCTCTCTGGATGCCTTGCGATATGGAGAATGTCCTGCCAGGACACCAGCCCACCTCTGGAGTTTAAATCACTGCACACGTTCAATATAGTGTAGAGATCACTCTCGCGCAGCCCTGTCGAAGAAACAGATTAGAGATGAGAAATACTTATTTTCAATATATCTAAATAAAAATGTTAACTCAGTTATTTAAATAAAAAAAGAAACATACAATTAAACTTCTACCAATATTACAATAAAAACTCTATGGCCTGGTTTCACAGACAGCCTTTAAGTAGCTTTTATAAAAGTGCCTTAAATTTAGAAATTAGAATTACTGGTGTGCATCTTGAGATAAAACAGTCAGTGCAAGTTGATTTCACTTCAAACAGCTCAAACATGCATTTAAGTCCTTTAGTTTCCTAGGTGCAACCATTGACATTTAAAAAAAAAAACTGATACACATTCAAGTTTGGGCCACAGATTTTTTTGGAATAAAAAATAAGCAAAACAAGCACCATGACCCTGAATTTTTGGACATATCATGTCCAAATCATGTAATATCATGCTTTCAATGTATGTACCATGCAAATACCATGATATGTGAATCATTCAACGCCATATTAATATAGTTATTTGATACTAATCACTGTAGCGTGTTACTCGTTTTAAGAGAGAAGGGCTGGACAATTTAATTTGAGCTTGTCCCCTGTAGAGTCAACCTTAAAGAAATAATCAAAACTTTATAAAAACAGCATTATATTAAAGGATTAGTTCACTTCAGAATTCAAATTTCCTGATAATTTACTCACCCTCATATCATCCAAGATGTTCTTATCGACTGAAGAAATTAAGGTTTTTGAGGAAAACATTCCAGGATTTTTCTCCATATTGTGGACTACCAACAGGTTGAAGGTGCAAATTACAGTTCAATGCATCTTCAAAGAGCTCTACATGATCCCAGACGAGCAATTAGGGTCTTATCTAGTGAAACGATCAGTCATTTTCTAAAAAAATAAAAATGTATATACTTTTTAACCACAAATGCTCGTCTTGCACTGCTCTGCGATGTGCCACGCATTAGGTAATCACGTTGGAAAAGTCACGCGTGACGTAGACAGAAGTACTGAGCAAGTGTTTACAAAGTGAACATGCAAAGACTAAGTCAAACAGGCTTTACAAAAAAAAAAAAAAAAAGGTAAAACAACGATGTCGGACAATTTTGAAGTTTGGAGGAGAAAATGGGATTTTTTCGCCCTACGTCACAAGTGACCTTTCCAAAGTGATTACGTAATGTGTGGCGCATCGCATCGCAGTGCGAGATGAGCATTCGTGTTTAAAAAGTACATAAATTTTAATTTCTTTTTTCGAAAATGATAATCGTTTTGCTAGATTAGACCCTTATTCCTCATCTGGGATCGTGTAGAGCCCTATGAAGCTGCTCTGAAACTGCAGTTTGGACCTTCAACCCGTTGTTAAACTATTGAAGTCCACTATAAGGAGAAAAATCCTGGAATATTTTCCTCAAAAACCTTCATTTCTTTTTGACTGAAGAAAGACATTAACATCTTGGATGACATGGACTGAGTAAATTATCAGGAAATTTGAATTCTGAAGTGAACTAATCCTTTAAAACAGTTCCTGCAGAAGTGAACCGCACAAGGTCAGGAATAAATACAATGTCTTGTACCGGTTGAGCTGACAGCAAGAGTAGCTAATGCCCATCCCAGTCCTGCTCTGCAATATTCAGTCTCCAGCCTCAGCAGACTGTGCTGCACCAGCTCACCAAGGGACTGAGGAAGAGACTGGAGGCTGTCCTTCATCTAAAATGACAAATTTCATCATCAGCATCATGTTCAGCTTTATGTTTCTTAAAGGGATAGTTCACCCAAAACTGAAAATTATCCCATGATTTACTCACCCTCAAGCCATCCTAGGTGTATATGACTTTCTTCTTTCAGACGAACACAATCAGAGTTATATTAAAAAAATATTTTAATGGTAGTGAATGGGGGGCGTGATTTTGAAGCCCAAAAAAGTGCATCCATCCATCATAAAGGTAATCCATATGGCTCAAGGGGTTAATAAAGGCCTTATGAAGAGAAGCCACTGGTTTTTGTAAGAAAAATATCCATATTTAAAACGTGAGTCTAGTTCCGGCGGAAGAGTGACTTCTGACCCGACGATGATGACTTTTTTGGGGGGATTCAAAATCTCGAGAACCATTCACTCCCATTATAAATCTTGGAAGAGGCAGGATATTTTAAAGGTCCCGTTCTTCGTGATCCCATGTTTCAAACTTTAGTTAGTGTGTAATGTTGTTGTTAGAGTATAAATAAAATCTGTAAAATTTTAAAGCTCAAAGTTCAATGCCAAGCGAGATATTTTATTTAACAGAAGTCGCCTACATCGAACGGCCAGTTTGGACTACATCCCTCTACTTCCTTCTTTAATGACGTCACTAAAACAGTTTTTTGACTAACCTCCGCCCACAGGAATACACAAGAGTTGCGTTTGTAGAGTGTGTTTGTCGCCATGTCGTCGAAACGCTGTTATTTTCATCCCGCAGTCCAATCACCGGGTCTGATTCCGGCTCAAATTGATAGGGTAAAATCAAAGACATGTTTACAATAACACTGAGCGCGTGCATCTCCACGTTATGGTAAGAGGCGTGACCTTTCCGGGCAAGGTTCGCTAAGCTGCTGTCGAATCACAACACAGGAACCGCTGGCACAATCAGAACTCGTTACGTATTTCTGAAGGAGGGACTTCATAGAACAAGGAAGTCATCAGCCCGTTTTTATGACAGTGGAAACAGCGGTATACAGATAAGTAAATTATGTGAAAAATACTGTGTTTTTTTACACGCGAAACATGAACACATGTTATATTGCACACTATAAACACAATCAAAGCTTCAAAAAACCACGAAAAACGGGACCTTTAAAATATAACTCCGATTGTGTTTGACTGAAAGAAGAAAGTCATATACACCTAGGATGGCTTAAATCCTGGGATAATTTTCATTTTTGGGTGAACTAACCCTTTAAGCAAAATTTTATATGTGGATCACTATAAAAGAAATGATTTAACAATTATTTACCTTCTCAAAGGAGGCATAACTCTTGAGCTCCTCACAGGCCAAATGGAGGTAGAGTGGACTCACTGAGCCTTTCTTCATCAGCAGCGTCTGAAGCTACAGGGGAACACAACAATAAATTCAGTAGCTATGCAAAAACAGGTCACAGTTTCCCTTATAGTACTCCAACAGCAAGAAAGTGAAAGGGAAGTTCACCTGGTTATTGAAAGCAGAATCACTCAGTTTCTTTCCAAACTCAACAAGCTGCTTCTGCACAATCTCCTTCTTGTCAGGTAAAGATAACTGCCCCAGTGGAAATGACACGGCACCTTTCCTTTTGCAGATAGTGTTTTGTAGGGATGATTCTGAAGTAACACTCAGGACCAAACAGACACCCTGAGAGAACAGTGAACACAGTAACTAGTTAATGAGAAGGCTACATGACATTTAACTACACTTATTTAAAGGGTTAGTTCCCCCAAAAATGAAAATTCTGTCATTATTTACTCACCCCTCATGTTGTTCCAAACCCATAAGTCTTCCGTACACATCTTCAGAACACAAATTAAGATATTTTTGATGAAATCTGAGAGCTTTCTGTCCCTCCACTCAAATTCTATTCAGTCCATTTGAAAGTTTATTCACATATAAACACTGACTACACATCAAGAAAGCATGCTCGAGCTTCGGTTTACCATATTTGAGTGCTCTATGTGCGTTCAATGATCAATGTTTATGTCAATAAAAGCCTAAATTAAATATGTGTATCACATAAAGCAATCTTTTGAAGACTTGGAACTGCTCGATTCATATAAATTTCTTTAATGATCTCTTTATGAATGTTTTAAAGTGAATGGACTTTCAGTGGAGGGACGGAAATATCTTCACTTGTGTTCTGAAGATGAACGAAAGTCTTACAGGTTTGGAACGACATTTTTGGGTCAACTACTCCTTTAAGTGTGCATGCATGTTTCTCTCTCACACCTTAGGGATGTGCTGCGGTATCCATTCTGACACCCTTTGACCTCGACCGTCATGGATACGGTCCGCCCCATCGACAAACAAGGCCAGTGGCTTCTCTTTGTTCAGGTCCTTCAAGTTCAAGTGGAACTCAGACAACAAGTCTCTGTAATGCAACAAGAGAATAATTGGGCTTGGAATAACAAGTCGGGCTACTTTAACACTGTTGCCGAGGGTTGTTTTTTCATGTCCTCAGGTGGGAGCGATCCAAAATAACATGATATTTAGCCTCTGAAATGGGAATTTTAACAGGGGATCCCCCTGAAATGCGATTGGGCTAGTTTTGAGCAGCAATTGGGCGGGTGACAACTCTGCATATGACAACACGTTACATCAAATCCTTCCTTACTTGTAAGATGTGTTTGGAGGCAACTCCACGTCCTCTTTTATTTTCCTCAGCCACTGAACAAGACAGCGAAGAAGCTGCTCAACGCTGCAAGCTGACTGGCTAGCGTCTGTGGAGTAGGATATGACATCACAAAGAGGGGCTTTCTTGTTTTTGACAGAGGTTTTGAGTGCCTGGGCCAGGGCAGCCTTAATAAAACAGAAGATACAGAGAGATATTCAGATGAACTTCAGTGTTCTCCTAGTAATTCATCATACATTGGGCATTAATGCATGAAGATACAGATGGCTATTTGTACAAATGTACAGTTACCATGAACACAGTTTTGCCATCTCCAGGCTTTCCCTCAACCATCAGAATTCCTCCTTTTTGCTGACATTCTTGAACTTTTTCTGTTGCCATAGAAATAAGCTTCGCCCTGCCGTGAAACTGCCGCTGTTGTGAATCCTGATGGACTTCCTGTTCTTTAATCTCTGAGGTCAAATCTTCATCTGACTCCTACAACAAAAAAGGAGAGGAAAAAATTCCTGAAAATCACTTCACTAATTAATAAATGTAAAAAAAAAAAGCACTGGGATGTATGGGGGCCCATGTGCAGTGCCAGTCCTCCCTATACGCAAAGTGCACAAGGGGGGAAAAAAAAAAAAAAGTAAAAGCATATTGAGCTGCGAAAGAGACACTGTATCCCAGGTGTCTTTCTGTGCTCGCAATCCGAGATGGAGCAAAACATGGACAAGTACAGGCTACTTTGGGTTTCGGTGTGTGCTTAAATGGACAAATACACACAAAAATATGTCAAAATGCCTGTATTTATGAGTTTTCACTTAAATGCAGTCAGTTATGTCTTAAGTGAACAGTTGGGGAGGTAATCGAATGCTTGTCAGTATATTAGATCTGTGCATTAGGTCTTAAAGTGACAGCAGCCTAATAAACCTGCTGCTTTTAATTTTTATGGTATAACTGACTGTTTCAACTCACTGTTGTTTGTTGACAGCGAAACAGCATTGAAAGGGGTTGGGGATCATTTTGGGGTTTTTATGACTGACAGGGGTCCTGTCACAAAGTTTTGCTTAGGGCCCCCAGAAGTCTAGGACCGGCACTGCCCATATGTCAAGAAAAAAATTAATCAAATAAATTATGAAATGTGTAAACATGAGGTTAAAATATAGAGATATGAATAGAATGAACAATTTGATAATCCCAAAAATAATCTGATAAAACAGTGACAAATAATCAAACAGAAAATATAATTTACCAAATTGATATTATAGAAATAATGAGCCAATGTGATTGGTAATTGCATATTTGCATTTTCGATTATCTACTATAATAAAAGAAAGTGGGACCTAATGGCTAACGAATTTTAGGCAATTCTATTTATTAGCAAATAATGTAGATAATCCCAATACGTAGATTGCAGAATACCCCAATCTCAATATTTATATAATATTTACAAGTATAATATATTAAATATAGGTGAGTACTGAATTAAAATGATTTTCAATTTAAGATTACATTTTTTTTAATGATCAAATTGCAGACTCATATCTATTTATCCACATCATCCTTATTCATTGATTAATTGATTTATCTATCTATCAATTGAAGTATTGATGTTTCAAACGATTACTGTGAGTGCCCCCCATTAAGTGGAACATTATGAAAACATTTTAATAACAGTTGTTTTAATCAGACTCTGACCTCCACAAAGAGCTGCTGTACGGCTTCCCAGATATCCTCCAGCGCTGCCCTCCCGAAGTCCTCCAGCCCTTTCACGTAGGGCTTTCCATCCACCACCCCACCCCATTCACAGGGATAACTAAGAGAATATGAAGCAGAGCATAAAGAATAAATACAGTGCCATTCCTCACAATGCATGGCAAAACAAGTGAACAGAACTCACTTTTCTGTCACTTTAAACTCGTTGTTCTGGATCCATGTTTTCAGGCTGTTCATTTTAGCTTCAGCTTCTTTGGATTCTGCCACAAAGTCTGTCCTCCATGCCACTGGCACTGAACTACACATACAAACACACAAAATGTAGATGATGTGACATACTGTAAAACACAGAGCCTCGGAACCATCAGCTTGTGTTGTTCACTATTTAATTTCATTAGTGTCTACATCAAAACTGACTGAGAACAGTCTGCCAACTACACAATTTGATCAGCTGACAAATGATCAATGAATGCATACCTGGTGAGATGAGGCGATCTGAAGTAGAAGAACATGCGACTTTGGGAAGAGTCTGGATACAGCGCTTGAAATTGTCGAATCTCCATTTCAGTGATGGATAACCTATCAGGCGCAGAGTTCAGCTGGCAGAGTGAAGCAAGAAAGCAATTCATAAAACTTCAAGACAAGAAGCCCAAGCCTGTATATAATGCTGTGTTATATTGCTTTGGCGACATATTATTAATTTAGAGATTAACCGATATTAAAATTCTGGCTGATACCAATACTGTTAAAGGTAATCATGTTATGGCTGATAACCGATAAATGGCAATATTAAAATTCTATGCTTTGTCTAAATAAATTAAATTCTATTCCCATTTTGTCAAAATAAATTTAACATTAAAGTTAAACTAAAAACTTAAAGCATTTTTAAAGCTACAAGTGAATGTAGGCATCACAGCATTATAATGTACAATAAAAAATGTATATTCATTTTGAGATTTGCTAAACATTACACTTAATAGAGGTGTTAGTAAATTATTTTGTTTTTAAAGATTTACTTTGAGTGCGCATTAGAAGATGGCAAAGGTAGTCTAAATGTAAAAATAGGTGAATTGACTATAATTAAACATCCAATATCAATCAATACTGATCATTTAATAAGAAATATCAGCCAATAAACAATTTATAATGCTATAAACCTCTGAAAGCCCTTGCCTGAACATAACCCTTCTTTTTCCAGTGATATTCCTCTGAGCTTTTCTCTTTTGTAATGTCTCTCAGCCATCTCTCTTTCTACAGTGTTTCTTCATATCTCCTCTCTCTCTCCCCCATCATGAGTGGACACGCCCCCTACTGCTGATTGGCTCACTCTCCTCTCCCATCATGAGTGGACATGCCCCCTACTGCCGAATGTCTCACTCTCTCTCCTCCCCCATTATGAGTGGACACGCCCCCTACTGCTGAATGTCTCACTCTCTCTCCTCCCCATCATGAGTGGACACACCCCCTACTGCTGATTGGCTCACTCTCCTCTCCCATCATGAGTGGACACGCCTCCCTACTGCTGAATGTCTCACTCTCCTCCCCCATCATGAGTGGACACGCCCCCTACTGCTGAATGTCTCACTCTCTCTCCTCCCCCGTCATGAGTGGACACGCCCCCTACTGCTGATTGGCTCACTCTCCTCTCCCATCATGAGTGGACACGCCTCCCTACTGCTGAATGTCTCACTCACTCTCCTCCCCCATCATGAGTGGACACGCCCTCTACTGCTGAATGTCTCACTCTCTCTCCTCCCCATCACGAGTGGACACGCCCCCTACTGCTAAATGTCTCACTCTCTCTCCTCCCCATCATGAGTGGACACACCCCCTACTGCTAAATGTCTCACTCTCTCTCCTCCCCCATCATGAGTGGACACGCCCTCTACTGCTGAATGTCTCACTCTCTCTCCTCCCCATCACGAGTGGACACGCCCCCTACTGCTGATTGGCTCACTCTCTCTCCTCCCCATCACGAGTGGACACGCCCCCTACTGCTAAATGTCTCACTCTCTCTCCTCCCCCATCACGAGTGGACACGCCCCCTACTGCTAAATGTCTCACTCTCTCTCCTCCCCATCACGAGTGGACACGCCCCCTACTGCTACTGCTGAATGTCTCACTCTCTCTCCTCCCCATCACGAGTGGACACGCCCCCTACTGCTAAATGTCTCACTCTCTCTCCTCCCCCATCATCACGAGTGGACACGCCCTCTACTGCTGAATGTCTCACTCTCTCTCCTCCCCATCACGAGTGGACACGCCCCCTACTGCTGAATGAGTGGACACGCCCCCTACTGCTAAATGTCTCACTCTCTCTCCTCCCCATCACGAGTGGACACGCCCCCTACTGCTGATTGGCTACATGTGTGATGTGCTGCTCAACTTTCAACAGCGTTTCTCAGAGATCACTTACTGCACCTTTACACTTGAAGTTGTGCTGCAAGAGTTTACGTGACTAACCACCTGAATCACACTTTTGATAAAAAGATCTATCAGATAAACAAATTAAATTATTACCCAGCTGTATTGAGGAAGTTCAGGTAGGGTGGGGCGGGGCGGCACCAAGCCATATCTCTCCCCCAGAATTCCCAGCAACAGCTGGCTGCGGCAGACCTCCGATAGACAGAGCTCCACAGCACGGTTAGACTCCTCCTCCGTCACGCCCCAGCGGCAGCTCCACTTCCTGCAGGTAGAGATAGTGCGCCGCTGCCCGCCTTCTGAGCTCTGGAAACACACTCCGCACAAGAACATCCCTCTCCGCATGCATGTCCCTGAACGTAGAAGAGATGAACACTCGCACACCTTTCCATCTATGAAGAGAGAAGATAATTGACAAATTTTGTTTAGCGTTTCATTTTCAATGTACTTATATCTAGTCTGTTCTACATTGGAATACATTCTGGACCACAACCACTCAACTTAGACTTAAAGTGACTGACATACATTTTGTTTAATACAAGTAATTTATGCATATTATGGTCATACCTTAACTTTGGTGTTGCTGGCAGTGGGATGACATCAGTAGGTCTCTCAGGTTCAGTTTTGCGCCCCTGTGGTGGAGGGATGTTATAGAGTCTGTCCATGTGCTCCACGTGCTGCAGCATCCTTCGAGGAGCCTCTCTCGGAGACAAACCTACGATCAAAGAACAGATCTGAATGAACATCTGAAACAACTCTAGACATTAGATATCATAATAGATTTAAGAGTTGTAGAATGTTTAATGCAAAAAGTAAAATACATTGTTGTTTACAAAACAAACACAAGGAATAATGTTTATAACTTCTATTTACATACAAACAGCTAAAATCTCAGATGGGGGCTTCTATAAACATTTTTGTGAACAAACATGATAGTTTTAAAGACTCCCTGTGTTTTTAATGTTGTTTATATGTCTACGTGGTCTTTTTAATATGCTTTTAGACAAACCATATGCAAATTCATGTTAACACCATTGCAGAGTATTTTCTCCTTAAAACTGCAGTGAACCAAATAAATCGCAGTTTGAAATTTGTAACCAATTCCATCAACATGCGGACAGGTTTTAGCATATCATTAACTGTGTAGAGAGCGATGCATAAAATGCATTACAATTCTGATACATAAACTTGCAGACGAGTCTGTATAATTCAGTCTTACACTTCTTCTGAATCAGTTTTTGGTTCAAACATATATGGCTGAATTAAACCAGTATTTCCACTTGACACTGTGCAGCGTTTACTACAGTAAAGTTGACCGAGTGGATCTCTGAGCTCGTGCGAGCGAGTGGAGGTGGGGCTAATTTGCATATTCATCTATCTGCGTATACTACATGAAGCAATGGTGTAGAGTTACATTCAAACTATTTTAAGGCATGAGGAAAAAAAATTCCACTGGAAAAAAACATTTAAATATAATTTTGGTGATCAAAGATGAGTTTTAAGGGATAAAATTATTGACTATAGGGGGATTTTAAATGATTCACTGAAATGGAAACAGCGATTTTAACTGAACTTACCAACTCTAATCAGTTTTAAAATAATTATACACATTTTTCAGGAAACAAACAAAAAGCATATTAATATCATTGAAATATTTAAAAGTTCAAACAATTATTCGAACAATTATTCAGCAAGGATGCATTAAACTGATCAAAAGTGATAGTAAAGTCATTTCTAATGTTACAAATGATTTCTATTTCAAAGAAATGCTGTTCTTTTCAACTTTCTATTCATCAAAGAATTCTGAAAAAATGTATCCACATAAAATTAAGCAGCACAGTTGTTTTTAACATGAAGACAAAAAAGACAAAGTAGTAGAAGAGAAAACGAAGAAGAAGACAAAAAAGTGCCATTAAAAGTTATTTTAAATTGTTTTGACTATTTTGTATTTTATTTAAAAATGCAGCCTTGATGAACATAAAGACTTACCAACCCAAACTTTTGAACAGTAGTGTATATTGTGAAAATTTGGTAGATCCTACACTAGCTCTTACCGACAATTACATGTTTTTGTTTCTTTTAAAAGAAAATCTTCTTAATCTTTTCACAAGAGAGAATATACATTAAGTACAACACAGGAATCAGCTAAAGATCTCACTTCAGGATCTGCTCGCTGAACCCACAGAGTTTTACAGTGTTGGATTCCAGTTCGTATTTCACATCATCTCCTGAAAGCCTGTGAAAAACAAACAACATACGATTTATTTGCAACTATGACAAATTTTGCGACATTTTTGTTGCAAACAGCAGATGAGTTCAATTTAGAATAAGTTTCACAAAACGTACCTTGTTTCCTGAGCAGCACCTCTATCACAACAGCATCAGGGTTGGTATCTTGCCGATAGTTATTGATAATCGTCATCAAAGCACCGTTGGTGTAGCCATTTTCAAGCACAACTATACGATCCAGCTGTGGGGAGAGAGGTTTTAACAGACAGGCCATTTATTTTAACCAATGTGGAAATTTTTTTAATGTGCCCTGGTATAACCATAAACTCAAAGGGCTCACACCTTCATCTTCTCTTCGGTCATCCTAGTAAACAATGTAGAGAACGTTTTGAATTCAGATTCTGTTTTGCCGTCATTTATATCCTAAGAGAGAGAGGGACAGAAAGGATTGACAAAAAGGTGTGACACCAACCAAAAATGTCCTTATATGTTAATGTTATTACACAATATCGGATATTTAATTGTGCATGCTTTTATACATTAAAAATAAAACACTAACAATTTAATAACAGTAAGTAATCTTTAGCAAATCTCAAACTGAATATCCATTATTCACAATGTACATTATAATGTTGTGATGCCTAACTTCACTAGTAGGATTTAGAATATTTGATTTTATTTTTAAGTGTTTTATTTTTATAAATAAAATGCATGCTTTTTTTAATTGTTTTATTTGTATTTTATTTATAGCAGAAGCCTGTTTGATTCTAAAGGTATATACACAATGAAAGTGAAATTCTTACATTCACTTGCTTCATTGCTTGTCTCACATTATCCAGAAGGACGTCAGACTTGAACTTGAACTCCTGGAAGTCTACGTGTCTATGCAGCATGACTTGGGAGTCTTCGCTGCAGTAGTTAATCATCATGCATAAAAGCAGCGCAGCTTCCTGCATCTACAGAAGCAAAAGAAAAGTACTTCACGATACGTTTCATTTTGACTAGATCATTTATACAATATGTAACAGAAAAATATAAATCCACAGTCACAGATGTTCATATCTGACCGATGCTGAGAGTTTATCGTTGTCAATGTTATCGGTGCTTTCAGGGGGCAAGCAGACGTCCTCAGCGCCACTCCAGTCGCGATCCTCTGAAAAACCGGTACTACAGATCACCAGAGTGCGTCCAGGGAGAGGAGGGATGTTGTACTTGCAGGAGATCTGCACAGCTTTCTCCAAAGAACTGCAGTACTTCTTCAGAAGCTCCTGAGTGTACAGTCTCTGACTAACAAATTACATTACAACAAAAAACAACAACAACGTCAGTTCAGGGGTAAAACAAACTAAAATAATGTATTATATTATGCCACTTATACACTGCCCGGCCAAAAAAAAAGGTACTGTTTGGATTTAAATAGTCTATGAATGGATCATTATTGCAGTGATTATTATGTTTCTAGCATGTTCTAACAGTTCTTTTAACCTTAAATTGAATGGAGTGTGTATTTTTTCATTTCTTAAACAACCATATAGGAAGACACATCATCGTATTCCAGGATGACAATGTCAAGATTCATCAGGCTCAAAATGTGAAAGAACGGTTGGGAGGAGCATGAAGAATCATTTTCACACATTGAATTGGCATCTCTAAAGTCCAGACCTTAAAGGGGTGGATTGATTATGATTTCACTTTTTTAACTTTCAGTTAGTGTGTAATGTTGCTGTTTGAGCATAAACAACATCTGCAAAGTTACAATGCTCAAAGATCAATGCAAAGAGAGATATTTTCTTTTAACAGAAATTCTCTGTTTAAGGACTACAACAAACAGCTGGTAGGGACTACAACAAGCTTCTTCCTGGGTTAGTGACATCACAAACCCTAAAATTTACATAAACCCCACCCCTGAGAACACGTGCAACAAAGGGGGCGGGGTCCATGTTGGTGCTGCTTTAGAGAAGAGGAAGAGTTGTTGTAGTAGAGTGTTGTTGTCATGCCGTCATTTTACGCCGGACTGCTTCACAAACGAGGGTCAATTCAACGCTGGATTTGCACAAAAGGATGAACATGACGGCACATGCTAGTGGATGAGTTGAATCAACTCCGACAGGCAACTACATAAATTTATCCACTGACCATTGAGAAACGTCCAGTTTCATTCTAAAAGGTGTAACTTCTTCCTGAGTCTCTCCATCAGTGTTCGACTCCGGTTTGAACAATGTAAGGCTGAACACCGTTACTGACAATCCTCATTTTGGCTGCGTGAGATTCTCCAGCTTTGTTGTTGTTGAGCAACCGAAGCGCGAGCCGTTAAAGCTCCGCCCTCTTCTGGAAAGCAGTAGCTCATTTGCATTTAAAGGGACACACACAAAAAACTGTGTGTTTTTAGCTCACACCCAAATAGGGGCAAATTTGACAAGCTATAATAAATGATCTGTGGGGTATTTTGAGCTGAAACTTCACAGACACATTCTGGGGACATCAGAAGACTTGTGAAAGGGGCATTATAGGTCCCCTTTAAATTCATTGAAAGTCTTTGGGATGTGCTGGAGGAGACTTTACAGAGTGCTCACCTCTTGCATTGTCAATACAAGATCTTGACCAAAACTTGACACACCCCTTGACTGAAATAGCATCACAACATTTGTCATCCTAGAATATGGCCATGAAAAGCTACACACTCCATCAATTAGGGACAGAAGAACTGTTGCCAAACATATAAGATCTAGACAGCCAGTGCCACAGTTCCTCAACAGACCGTCCAAACCACCGTGATGAATACGATCCTCAACTGGACCACAACGCAGCCCTGAAGTATCAGCAGAGATCGAGTCAGCTAGATCATCCATTGTGAAGGCCTCATCGGACACGACAGCCAGTAGCCACAGTTCCTCAACAAACCGTCCATACCGGCATGATGAATACAATCCTCAACAGGATGGAACTGGAATAAATACTTTGAATGTTGCGATCCTATCAGACTTATGATAACAACCTGATTCGTAACAAAGCACTGTTCGCCAGAGGAGAACTGGCCCCCTGACTTTTCTCTCCATTTTAACACCTGTTTGCCACCTGATGTCACCTGATGGAGTTTGGGTTCCTTGCCGCTGTTGCCTTTGGCTTGCTTAGTTGGGGACACTTGACATTTGACTTGACATTCGATATTCAGCAGTATTCCTGACATTTATTCAACAGTGCTTCTGATCTGCCTGCATTGACACTATTCTTGAAGAGCTGCTGTGCAGCAAAAATTATGTACCAGTTATCACTGTAAAGCTGCTTTGACACAATCTGCATTGTAAAAGCGCTATATAAATAAAGGTGACTTGACTTGACTTGACTAGAAACATAATAATCACTGCAGTAATGATCCAATTATAGACTCTTAAGCATTTGCCTATTTAAATCCAAACTTTTTTTGGCCAGTCAGTGTAGCATGTAATGGTTTTCTTTAATAATAAATACACACTTTGCTTTTCTCAGGAGATTGCGTTTGGCGTTGAATACGCGGTATATGAAGGGCACTCGCATTGTAATTCTCACTCTCTTGCGTACTGTTGTGTCCCAATTGTGATGTTTGAATCGTTTGCTCTTTGGGAATTTCTTCACAATGTCTCGCAGGATCTCCTTGGAGCTCGGCACCTCGACCGCAGGCCCACCAGCTGAAAGGGCAGAACATGTCACTCAAACTTCCTCAAGAACACATTATTAGACTGTGATTCTTGATGAAATTGTATTTGAAAACCAATTACACTAAAGGTTTTGTAGATTTAAACACTCTTAAAAAAACAAAACAAACACCAATAATAAATTTTAATTAAGTGTACAGTACACTACTGTTCAAAAGTGTGGGGTTGGTAAGATTTTAAGGTTTTTGAAAGAAAAGAACTGCATTTATTTGATAAAAAAAAATACTGTTTTCTAAATAAATGTAATTTATTCCTTTAATAAATGATTTCTCATCCTTCAGAAATCAGTCTAACATGCCCATTAATCATTTCCTATGAATGTTGAAAACAGTTGTGCTGCTTAAAGGTGCCCTAGAATTAAAAATTGAATTTATCTTGGCATAGTTGAATAACAAGAGTTCAGTACATGGAAATGACATATAGTGAGTCTCAAACTCCATTGTTTCCTCCTCCTTATATAAATCTCATTTGTTTAAAAGACCTCCGAAGAACAGGCGAATCTCAACATAACACCGACTGTTACGTAACAGTCGGGATCATTAATATGTACGCCCCCAATATTTGCATATGCCAGCCCATGTTCAAGGCATTACACAAGGGCAGCCAGTATTAACGTCTGGATCTGTGCACAGCTGAATCATCAGACTAGGTAAGCAAGCAAGGACAATAGCGAAAAATGGCAGATGGAGCGATAATAACTGACATGATCCATGATAACATCATATTTTTAATGATATTTGTAAATTGTCTTTCTAAATGTTTCGTTAGCATGTTGCTAATGTACTGTTAAATGTGGTTAAAGTTACCATCGTTTCTTACTGTATTCACGGAGACAAGAGCCGTCGTTATTTTCATTTTTAAACACTTGCAGTCTGTATAATTCATAAACACAACTTCATTCTTTATAAATCTCTCCAACAGTGTAGCATTAGCCGTTAGCCACGGAACACAGCCTCAAACTCATTCAGAATCAATGTAAACATCAAAATAAACACTGTACTTACGCGATTAGACATGCAGCATGACGAAGACTTTGTAAAGATCCATTTTGAGGGTTATATTAGCTGTGTGAACTTTTTTTTATGTTAAGGCAAGCGCGAGCTCTTGGGGCGTGGAGCACGAGATTTAAAGGGCCACACACCCTGAATCGGCTCATTTCTAATTATGCCCCAAAATAGGCAGTTAAAAAAATGAATTAAAAAAATCTTTGGGGTATTTTGAGCTGAAACTTCACAGACACATTCAGGGGACACCTTAGACTTATATTACATCTTTTAAAAAAAAGTTCTAGGGCACCTTTAATATTTTTATAGAAAATGTGATACATTTTTCAGGATTTTTTTGATGAATACAAAGATTAAAAGAACAGCATCCATTTGAAATAGAAATGTTTTGTAATGTTATAATTGTCTGTACTGTCCTCTTTGATGAATTTTATATACCCTAGTTAAAATAAAAGTAATAAATTTAACAATTTTGCCAAGCAGCACATGTTTTCTGGATCAGTATCTTCCTAATAAACAAAAACAGTCCTAAAACAAATTTAACAACTTCTAAAATCAGCTAACTTGATAATAATAAAAATAAATAACTTGACAACTTGAAATAACTTGATAACTTGAAAATCAGGAACACGATCACCAAACACAAACTTACCAAATTTACCGAGCTCCAAAATGACTTTATAAGCAGACAGGAAACGGAAGGGAAACTGCCTGCTCTGGATTACTGCGTTCTGTAAGATGAACTCAAATCCGTAAATGACTTGATCATCTTATGCACGTTCCAGTAAGAGAAAATCTGAATGAAGAAATGCTCACCTTCGAGGTCAGCCTGTTGAGGATCACAGAATGATGTTTCTCACTGATGCCCACAGAAATCATGTTCCTCAGGTTCCTCAGCATTGCCATAAACGGAAGAGACTTCCTATCTGCAATCACAAAAAACATATACTTAAGTATGAGTAGATCTTCAAGAATTAAGTACATATTGGACCCTCATTCACACCGATGAGTTTCTCCCAGGTGGCAGCTTTGTTTCCCTCCTGACTCAGTCTGCACTCCCATGTGTCGGGTTGCTTAAGTTTCATCCGTTTTCCAGCTCTCTCTCTATCCCAGACCCCACTGAGACCACTGCGAGAGAATCCCTTCAGATCGCTCGGGTATCTGCGTGCAAAAACAGGTTAAAAAAGTTAGACTGGACTGAGCGATCAGTTCACCAACATTAAGATTTGACTACAATATATTGTGACGCGTGTCCCGAGCTCTCATCAGCGTCGCCCTGGAAACTGAGCAGGCACACCTGCACCTGCTCATCATGGGCTGAGCGGCCACACCTGCACCTGCTCATCACGGGCTGAGGGGCCATACCTGCGTCCCATCAAGCACTGCTCATTTAAACCCTGCAAGCAAACACAGAGGTGAGAGATGTCTCCGCAAGACTCGGCTAACCCTTTCTTTCATTGTGCCTACAGAGAGCAGCGTGTGACCGCCAGCCCCAACGCCCACAGGAGAGCACGGACCCACACTGCACCAGCGCACCCAAAACAAGGAAGCTGAGAACCGAGCACCAAACCACCCTTTACCTGAATAAAAACCACCCTTCGGGGAACTTACCCTCCATCCTCGACTCGTGTCCTACTTCACCCCGTCACACTGGTGGAGAATGCGGGCATTACAGTGAAGAGGACATAGACGACCCCACCTCACACACCGTTCTATTATTGAACTCGTTTGCTTTGTTTTTTTTTTGTTTTTTCCACTCTCTTTGCCTCACGTATTTTCTCTGGTTCCTCAGGTGGCGCTCCTCCTCCAACGATGGAAGAGCTGTTGAAGCACCTCACCGAGGTGAGCATCCGCCAGCAGCAAATTATGGAACACATGGCCTCCCGGCAGGGGGAAACCGACCGTGAGCTGGCCGCGCTCCGTCTCGCCACAGCCCCGCGAACTCCGCCACCTGACCCCCGTGTCCAGGCAACACAGCTATTACCCAGGATGACGGCACATGATGACGTAACGATGTATCTCCAGATGTTCGAGACCGTTGCCATGCGGGAGGCGTGGCCCGAGGAGGAATGGGCACGCATCGTGGCCCCACTGCTCACGGGAGAGGCTCAGCGTGCGTACTTCGCGCTTCCCCCGGAACAAAGTACCTCCTACGAGGTCTTACGGAAGGAGATCCTGGGCCGAATGGGGCTGTCTCCGATCAGCGCTGCCCAGCTATTCAACGAGTGGACCTTTGACCCGCGGCAGCCGGCCCGGGTTCAAGCCGCTAGCCTCTCCCGACTGGCCCAACACTGGTTGCTGGCCGGGGGTCCCACCGTACACCAGGTAGCGGAGCGCGTTGTGGTCGACCGCCTCCTGCGTGCCCTTCCCCGTCCGCTACGGCAGGCAGCCGGTATGCGGAACCCAGCCAACGTGGATGAACTGGTCGAGGCCATAGAGCTGGCGGAGGCCACCCAACACCGGGATGTAGGGGAGAGAGCGCCGCCATTTCCCCGAAGGGTGGTCCAGGAGCGGCGCGCCGGAGGGCACACAGCGACCGGTGAGCAGGCCGGCGGTTCCCGGCCCACAGGATGAGCCCATGCCCACAGAAGCACCCCGCTCCCCAGGACGACCTTGGCTGGCAGGCTGCGCCGTTCACACAGAGAACGCGCCGCGGGCGGAGGTGAAAGTAAACGGCCGCCCATTCCTCGCCCTTCTGGACTCTGGCAGCGCGGTCAGCCTGGTCAAAACATCGACCCTACCCCCGCGGGCCGAAGCCAAGACTAAGCTCCCCATTACCTGTGTGCACGGCGACACCAGAGAAGTGCCGGCGCGGTGGGTTACCATCGCTGCGTCAATCGGTGCCTGGCCAGTAGACGTCGGGCTCGTCAGGGATCTACCAGTGCCGGTCCTTCTCGGAAGAGACTGGCCAGGGTTCGACCGCCTACTCGCCGCCGTCACTCAGCCTGCCAGCCTTGCCGGGAACCGCCCAACCCGGAAGCCCGGCAGGAAAGCCCGACGACGTCCCGTGCTGCTGGCCTCCGACAGCCCCAGAGGCGGTGAGTCACCCCATCCCCTCATAACCTCTATTTTGATTTGTTCCAGCAGGTGACTGGAGCCGGGGGTTTCTCCAAGGAGCAGCACGAGGACGATCGCCTTAAGCACTGTTGGGGGCAGGTGAGGGTTGCGGAAGGAAAGGAGCTTCAGCCAGCACCCCACCCAACGCCACATTTTATCGTGGACAATGGCCTGCTTTACTGTGTCGCCCAGCGGAGGGGGGAGGAGAAAACCCTGCTGGTGGTCCCGCACAGCAAAACGGAGGCAGTGATCGAGATTGCCCATGCCCATCCGATGGCAGGCCACCTGGGGGCCCAAAACACGATCCAGCGTCTCCGCGACCGGTTTCACTGGCCGGGCCTAGAGGCCGAAGTTCGACGATTCTGCCAGGCCTGCCCAACGTGCCAACGGACGTCACCTCGGACGCCTCCCCCCAGCCCGCTGATACCGCTGCCCATCATAGAGGTGCCCTTCGAACGGATTGGGATGGATTTGGTGGGGCCGCTGCCGAAGTCCGCCCGGGGGCATGAACACATCCTCGTCATCGTGGATTATGCCACCCGTTACCCTGAGGCCGTTCCCCTCCGTAAAGCCACCACGAAGGCGATATCCCAGGAGCTGTTCCTCCTCTTCAGCCGGGTTGGCATCCCCTCCCAGATCCTGACTGACCAGGGCACCCCGTTCATGTCCCGGATGATGGCGGATGTCTGTAAACTCCTGAAAGTCCAACAGCTCCGCACCACGGTGCACCACCCCCAGACCGACGGGCTCGTCGAACGCTTTAACCAGACCCTCAAACAGATGTTGCGCCGGTGGCGGCCGAAGATAAGCGGGACTGGGACCAAATGCTCCCCTACGTACTCTTCGGGGTTCGAGAGATCCCTCAGGCCTCCACCGGCTTTACTCCGTTCGAGCTGCTCTTCGGCCGACAACCCCGCGGTCTGCTGGACGTTGCCCGAGAGGCCTGGGAACAACAACCGGCGGTACACCGGACCACCATCGAACATGTGCGCGAGATGAGGGAGCGAATCGACCGAGTTATGCCCATTGTCCGGGAACACCTCGTCAAGGCGCAACAGGCGCAGCAACGATATTACAACCGGGCGGCCCAACCACGGGAGTTCCAGCGAGGAGACCATGTCCTGGTGCTGGTTCCCACGGCCGCCTGCAAGTTCTTGGCCACCTGGCAAGGTCCCTACACCATCACAGAAAAGGTCGGTCCCGTCACGTACCGTGTGCGGCAACCAGGTAAAAGGAAGGAGGATCAGCTCTACCACGTCAACCTTATGAAGCGCTGGGTCGGGACCGGGCCCCAGCTCTCGGCCTACACCAGCTCGACTCCTGTGGTTGTTGATATGGATCCCCAACTCTCCGCCACCCAGAAGTCGGAGCTGCAACACCTGGTCAGTCAGTTTTTGGATGTGTTCTCCCCCCAGCCTGGGCGGACCCACGTCTTGGAGCATGACGTCCACATACCACCGGGGACCATCGTCCGGCAGCGGCCCTACCGTGTCCCGGAGGCTCGGCGACACGCCATCGAGGACGAGGTACAGGAGATGCTGAGGTTAGGGGTAATTGAACCATCGCGCAGTCCCTGGTCCAGCCCCATCGTCATGGTTCCAAAGCCCGACGGCACCCTCCGCTTCTGTAACGACTTCCGTCGCCTAAACGAAGTCTCCGAATTTGACTGTTACCCAATGCCCCGCGTGGACGAGTTGTTGGACCGTTTGGGAAGGGCCTGGTTCATCTCCACTCTCGACCTTACCAAGGGCTACTGGCAGGTCCCCTTGACGGAACAGGCCAAACCAAAGACGGCCTTCTCTACCCCAAGTGGCCACTGGCAGTACCGGGTCCTTCCCTTTGGCCTACACGGGGCCCCGGCCACCTTCCAACGGTTAATGGACATCCTCCTCCGGCCGCATCAAGCATATGCGGCGGCCTATCTCGACGACGTCATCATTCATTCGGAGACTTGGGAGGACCATCTGGAGCGGCTGCGGAGGGTGCTAACGGAACTACGCGGGGCTGGCCTGACCGCCAACCCCCGGAAGTGTCATCTGGCCCTCGCCAAGGCGAAGTACTTGGGGTATCAGGTGGGTCGCGGCCTCATTAAACCTCAAGAGAAGAAGGTGGCAGCTATCCTCTCCGCGGCGCGGCCCACCTCCAAGACACAGGTACGGGCCTTTTTGGGGTTGGCGGGGTATTACCGCTGCTTTATCCCTAACTTCTCCTCCTTAGCTTCTCCCCTGACAGACCTGACCAGGAAGGGGCAGCCGGAGAAGGTCCCGTGGACCCCCGAGACGGAAACGGCATTCCACCGGATAAAGGCAGCCCTCACGACGGAACCAGTCCTCCGAGCCCCCGACTTCAACTGCCCCTTCCTGCTGCAGACGGACGCCTCAGACACCGGGTTGGGAGCCGTCCTATCGCAGGGCCATGACGGTGAGGAACACCCGGTGATGTTCATAAGCCGAAAGCTGACCCCTGCGGAACAACGATACGCCACGGTAGAAAGGGAAGCGTTGGCCGTCAAGTGGGCAGTCCTGGAGCTCAGGTATTACCTCCTCGGCCGCCACTTCACCCTCGTAACCGATCACGCTCCCCTACAGTGGATGGCCCGAGCCAAGGAGACGAATGCCAGGGTGACGCGGTGGTTTCTTGCGCTCCAGGACTTCAACTTCACCGTGCAACACCGAGCGGGGACGGCCAACGCAAACGCCGACGGACTCTCCCGGCTGTGGTCGGCTTTCGCAGGTCTGTCAGGTTCCACTCCCCACCCTCCCCCGATCTCCCTGCTTCTCCATAGGAACAGGACGACGCTTGGGGGGGGGGGGGTGTGACGCGTGTCCCGAGCTCTCATCAGCGTCGCCCTGGAAACTGAGCAGGCACACCTGCACCTGCTCATCATGGGCTGAGCGGCCACACCTGCACCTGCTCATCACGGGCTGAGGGGCCACACCTGCGTCCCATCAAGCACTGCTCATTTAAACCCTGCAAGCAAACACAGAGGTGAGAGATGTCTCCGCAAGACTCGGCTAACCCTTTCTTTCATTGTGCCTACAGAGAGCAGCGTGTGACCGCCAGCCCCAACGCCCACAGGAGAGCACGGACCCACACTGCACCAGCGCACCCAAAACAAGGAAGCTAAGCACCGAGCACCAAACCACCCTTTACCTGAATAAAAACCACCCTTCGGGGAACTTACCCTCCATCCTCGACTCGTGTCCTACTTCACCCCGTCACAATATATATATATATATATATATATATGCTAGTTTGTAGGACTTACTTCTTTCCCAGAATGGCCATGACATATTCTGCAGGTTCTTTGATGTGAAGGCGCTTTATCATCTTCTTGAGGTTGAATTCACTCTGTTTTTTATCCTTTGTAGCACGATTCTGGCTCTCCAACTATATCATAACATACAGAACTGTATCAGAAGACATTTTGATGTAACATCATCACAAATGATTATTGCACATCAAACAGATGAAACTAAACATGGCAAAGCTCACATATTTTTTGAGAATTGAGCCGTCCACTCTGAGGAGTTCACCCCACTTTTTCCACTGCAGATCAGAGATTTCCTGAAAGTAGAGGGAAGAAAACAAAAGCATTTTAAAAGTTATGTAAGAAAAAATGTGTGTTAATTATTGTATATATATTGTATATATATATAATTATGTATATAAATATAATATATGTAATTATATATATATATATATATATATATATATATATATATATATATATATATATATACACACACATTTTTAAATTTTTTAAATTTAAATTTTTTTAATATATATAATATATATTTAAATATTTTTATATATTAAATTTAAATATATATATATATATATATATATATATATATATATATATATATATATTTTATATTTTCAGAATCATGAACGCCACTGTATGTGTTTTGATATCTAATATTAAATATTAAGTATTTACCCGTCCTTTCTTCCGTTTCTTGTTGTGTTTGCAGCGATGTTTCCGTGTGTTGTATTTGGCCAGCTGATATTCAGTGAACTGCTTAAATTTATCCACTAGAGCTTTTTTCAGGCAGGAGGGTAAAGATTTACTGAAACACTGTGCAAAAAAAGCATGAAAAACAAAAACAACAATTAAAATAATCCAGTAGAAGCTAAATAAAATCCTTATTTGTACATCTACCATGCTAATACCAATATATTCTTTGAAGCACCATGTAAATATCATGGTATATGAATATGATGATACAATTTTAAGGACAGTAAGATATTTACTATATTAACACTCACCATGCTATAGATTCTTGTCACCTCCAGCCAATCAGACGGCAGCTGCACAGCGGCACAAAAGTACCTTCTAAAGTGTGGCTTTGACGCAGGCAGATGGGCCGCCAGTGCTAGCAAGAAATTGGCTGCGATACGAATGTTTAGTTCCTGCCTAGTATAGACTGCAACCTAAAACCAAAACCACACACGCTGACAACATAACCACCAGACAGACAACATATCCCACACGCACCCACGCATGCGAAAACACCAACCTTAAGGACAAACTCAGGGTCTTCTGTGGTAATCTCAGTGGCCAGTTTCTTAATAATGCCCCACACACTCCTTTGCTTATCCCAGTCCTTCTGGCCCGGGGTACAGGTCTTATTAACCAGCGAGCAGCACACCATATTCACCAGGTTGTTCTGAAGGACAAACAAAAATGTTGTTTCACATTTACCACTCTGTCCATACATTGTGTTGTGTAAGAATGATTACAAAAACATTTGGTCAGTAAGATTTTTCGGAAAGATCATGTGACACTGAAGACTGGACCAATAGCTGCTGAAAATTCAGCTTAGCCGTCACAGAAATAAATTACATTTTAAAATATATTATAAATCTGTTTTTATAATATATAGTAAAGCATATTCATATTAAAACAGAAAATTAAAACAGAATAATAATATTACTGTTTTCACTGCAGTTTTGATCAAATAAATGCAGCCTTGGTGAGCAGAAGAGATAAATAAAGCTAAAAAAGGAAATACGTAGGGCTAGCGAATTAAAACATCATTTAAAGGGATAGTTCACCCAAAAATGAAATTTCTGTCATTAATTACTCATTCCAAACCATCTTCAAAACACAAATTAAGATATTTTTGATGAAATCTCAAGAGTTTCTTTATTATCCCCCATAGAAAGCAACAGAATTACCACATTCAAGGTCCAGAAAGATAGTAAAGACATCTTTTTGACTACAGTGGTTCAACATTAATGTTATGAAGCAACGAGAATTCTTTTTGTGCGCAAAAACAAAACTTTATTTATTTCCTCTCTTCCCTGTGATTCTCATACATACTTTATATTGAAGACACAGCGCAGATCTTCCGTGTTTACATCCGAACGCTGCCTCTGTATTGGCCGGCTCCTGCATCACGTGCATGCGTCACGCTGCTCACTTGAACAGAGTCGGCCAAGCCGGCGTTCAGACGTAAACACGGAAGCTCTGCACTGCGTTCACTGCGTCAACTGCGTAGGAGACTGACAGGGAAGAGAAGAAATTGTTGAATGAAGTCTTTATTTTTGTTTTGTTTTTGTGCACAAAAAGTATTTTCGTCACTTCATAACATTAAGGTTGAACCACTGTAGTCATGTTGACTATTTTAACCATGTCTTTACTACCTTTCTGGACCTTGAATGTGGTAATTTCGTTGCTTTCTATTTGACATAAAAAAAATAAAAAAATTATCAAAAACATCCTAATTTGTGTTCTGAAGATGAACAAAGGTCTTGTGGGTTTGGAACGACATGAGTAATTAATGACAGAATTTTCATTTTTGGGTGAACTAACCCTTTAAACCATTCAGCTCACCTTGCGGCCTATCAGTTCCATAAGTTTCCCGTCCTCGCTTGCTTCAAGAGCCCCAAACTCCTCATGAGGTGCTAAGGTCTGCTCCCCCTCTCCATCTAAATCCATATCCAAAACAGGTATCTCAGAGGACAGCATCTGGTCTTCCTCTTCCAAGCTTTCCTTGGAAGGCATCCTGATGGCATCCTGAGACAATATAAATGAGCTAGATTTGCAAGTCCTTGCAAGGCATCTGTATGTTTATGCAGAAGCAAAGTTTTAAATAAAATGCTACATCAGAGTTGTCTTAATCGTATTGTGCTTTCTTAATGTTTTTCAGTGTGGTTATAGGTGGTTGAACAGATGTATGAGCTAAAGATAAAATAAATCCTATATGTTTAGTGGTTGAGTTGAATTAGTAGCAATGATTGTGTTATTTTAATTAACAAATAAGAATAAAAAAAACTGTGGAGAAGGGGATCTATCATGCCCCTTTTTTCAAGAGGTAAGTCTCTGGTGTCCCCAGAATGTGTTTGTGAAGTTTCAGCTCAAAATAACCCACAGATAATTTATTATACCATGTTGTTAATACCCATTTTTGAGTGCATGCAAAAACATGCTGTTTTCGTGCATGTGTCTTTAAATGCAAATGAGCTGCTGCTCCTCGCCCCTTTTCCAGAAGAGGGCGGAGCCTCTACAACTCATGCGTCGGATACTCTGCCACACACTAACAAAATATCTCTGCTTGATTTTGATCATCATCTATATCACGATCACGCTCACAGACATCGCAGTTCTTCTTCATCATGAAAGTTTATCATCTGTATGCATTTTAAAGCTATATCAGTTTAAACTTATAATTTATCATTTTCTGAGCGCACACATCTGAAGCACACGCACAGAAAGCAGGCTGTCAGACGGCACGTCTCGTGAGTATTAAACTGACTTCTCCTTTCCTGTCTTATTGTGTTTAAAGAACAAAAATTGAATTTATCTTGGCATAGTTAAATAACAAGAGTTCAGTACATGGAAAAGACATACATTGAGTCTCAAACTCCATTGTTTCCTCCTTCTTATATAAATCTCATTTGTTTAAACGACCTCCGAAGAACAGGCGAATCTCAACATAACACCGACTGTTACGTAACAGTCGGGGTGAA
Source organism: Megalobrama amblycephala (assembly GCF_018812025.1). Taxonomy (NCBI): domain Eukaryota; kingdom Metazoa; phylum Chordata; class Actinopteri; order Cypriniformes; family Xenocyprididae; genus Megalobrama; species Megalobrama amblycephala. Next base: position 41,498,588 of record NC_063060.1, on the reverse strand, counting down.
CGCTCCAATATTTGCGTAATGCCAGCCCACGTTCCCAACATTATGAAAGGCATTAGACAAGGGCAGCCAGTATTAACGTATGGAGCCGCACACAGCCGAATCATCAGACAAGGTAAGCAAGCAAGAACAATAGCGAAAAATGGCAGATGGAGCAATAATAACTGACATGATCCATGATATCATGATATTTTTAGTGATATTTGTAAATTGTCTTTCTAAATGTTTCGTTAGCATGTTGCTAATGTACTGTTAAATGTGGTTAAAGTTACCATCGTTTCTTACTGTATTCACGGAGACAAGAGCTGTCGTTATTTTCATTTTTAAACACTTGCAGTCTGTATAATGCATAAACACAACTTCATTCTTTATAAATCTCTCCAACAGTGTAGCATTAGCCGTTAGCCACGGAGCACAGCCTCAAACTCATAGAGAATCAAATATAAACATCAAAATAAATACTATACTCACATAATTCGAAGCATGCATACAGCATGCATGACGAACATCTTGTAAAGATCCATTTGAGGGTTATATTAGCTGTGTGAACTTTGTAAATGCGCTGTAATCTAGTCGACAGCTCATGTGGCAGGGAGCAGGCGAATTAAAGGGGCGGCGCTGCCTAAATTAGGGCTGTCGCGATAACCGCAATTTCGTAATACCGCGCTTTTGACGAGCCAACCGCAGAACACTGCAAAAACCGCAGCAACCGCGATATTTGCATGTTTTCTATTTTTTGAAAGGCTATGTCCTTCTCGTTTTACACTTCATACACGTGTACTAAATATTAAATAAGGTAATAATGATAGCATAATGTGTACCATGGTGATTTGTACAGAGGCTCCGTAGATTTGCACTAAACAAGCCTAAACAGACAGTGAATGTGAGAGAGATCGACTGAGCGCGTGCGATTACCTGCGTCTGTCCTTCAGGCCGAGACACAAGTTATATTCGTGAAAAAAAGTTGTCGTGTCCAAGGATAGCGAAATCTCTGCCTTACCATCGAAGCATTACTGGTCAGCTGAGCCTTATAAAGTGGCGCTCAACGTTAAATGATTTCAACAGCTTGTTTAATTTCATCTCTCTTTGAATGAATCTGCGTTTTTGAACGTGCAGTTGAATGAACGGTTTAAAGACTCAAAGACAGTCCCTTGCCTCCACCTTGTGTCACAACAATGTAACTGCACTGACTGACAGCCCGTCTAGAACGCCGCAGAGATGAGTAACGTTAGTTCTGCTTATACTCGTGAAATATCAGCAGAAAGTCTTGTTTAGTCAGATTCGAGGATCGAAACTAACTATTATACATACAACAATAGCTCTACCATCTTATTGTCAGGTTTATGTTCTGTTTTGTAGACCCTTATTTTGACATTCTCTTTATTTCAATGCTCTTTAGTTTCATTATTGAATATGACCTCTCTCTTTCTCTCTCTCTCTCTATATATATATATATATATATATATATATATATATATATATATAATGGCGGTAATACCGCATATCGCGCTATTGAGCCACTCAAAAATACCGCAAGGGAAATTCCTTAACCGCGACAGCCCTATCCTAAATCAGTGCATTAGTTAATGATGCCCCAAAATAGGCAGTTAAATAAATTTATTAAAAAAAATCTATGGGGTATTTTGAGCTGAAACTTCACAGACACATTCAGGGGACACCTTAGACTTATATTACATCTTGTGAAAAAGCATTCTTGGGCACCTTTAAACTGTCAAAAACACACACACTTCACAAACTCAGTCTGTGAACGTAAACAGCAGAGACAGAAATCGCATGTGTATATTAGATTATTAGATCTGTGGCACATAATCCACTGCGTCTTCAGCGGCTCAGATGTCGGGAGTAAATGAAGACTGTTATGTTCACTCTTACATCCAACAACAAAACACCTCAATCGCTTATGAGACATTCTTGATGCTACAGCAGCTCCGGCGTCGAGACAATGGCGGACTGTGTACAACTCGCTCAGGGCGGAAACTATGCTAATACAACAGCACTCGTGGGCGGGGCCTGTACAATGTGACGTCAAATGAAAATGAAAACAGCTTGTTCTATGAGACCGTTAAGATTTTATGGGGATCAAAAAAAGGAGTGGGTGGTTTTTTACCACTATAGGGTGGTTGTGTACACATTGCCACACATTTATGTTCGAACACCATGTAAAAGTGAATTTTGCATAATAGATAATATCTAGAAAAAAAAAGATGCTACATTAATTCATGTACAATTTTACAAAGCAATAAAGAGGAAATCACTCTATACCTGTTTGGGCTCCTCACTATATCCCAGCAAGCCTTCAGAGGAGAAAAGCATATCTTCCACTTCTCTCTTTTCATTTTTGCCCGCTTTATTCTCCTTTGAAGGTGACAGATAGGGGCAGAGTGGTGGGATGGCACTGGCAGTGGAATTTTGGGAGCAAGAGAGTAAAGGATTATGGGAATAGGTAGAGGTTAGAGAGGATGAGACTGGAAGGTGGAGCAGAGGCTCCATTAGAAGAGTATTCTTGGTGCTCAGCAGAGAGGAACCAGAGGAGATTGAGCTCATCGTCGTGGACGACAGAAGAGATGAGGTGGCCAGAGTGGAGGACAGGCTGGTTGGCTGGAGTGCTGGACATGATGAGGTGGTGGAGGTCTGATTGGCCCAGGATGGAGAGGTGTACTGATGGAGAGACAACGCTGAGGGCGCTTGAGCCAGAAACCGGTTTTCCAGCCTTGGACTGGTATAGTTTCGCTGTAGTCTGGCATCCGTATTCACCTTCAGATCAGACTGAAGAGGAGCCGGAGCCTTCATGTCTGCTTGCTTGAAGGAAGGAGAAACATAGAAAGTGTGTTTTTGTCCAAAGACATTGCAAATGTTAAAAATACAATGCTAATCAGTAATTCTTAAGACATGGAATAAAATATGTTTTGGAACAAATTAGATTTTTAAATAAGAAATTTGGAAATACAATAACCACAAGAATGTTCTCTTAAAGGGATAGTTCACCCAAAAATGAAAACTCCGTCATCATTTACTCACCCGGATGTTGTTCCAAACCTGTATGAATTTCTTTGTTCTGCTGAACTTAAAGGAAGATATTTGTAAGAATGTCAGTATACCAAACAGATCTCTCCCCCCATTGACTACCATAGTATTTATTTTTCATACTAGGGCAGTCAATGTGGGGAGAGATCTGTTCGGTTACTCACATTCTTACAAATATCTTCCTTTGTGTTCAGAAATTCACACAGGTTTGGAACTACTTTTATATCCATAAATGTAAATATATGAAAAGTAAACCCCACTTTAACTTTTTCAAACAAGAATTGAAGATGTATTTAAATACAATTTCAACTTCTTTTAACAAGAAAGCAATAAAAACATCCAGAATTTGTGCCATGTTTAATATTCTTCCTTAATATGTTTGTTTCTTTATTTATTTGCCCTCTTCTTTTCTTTTCTTTTCCATTTGTTTTCTCTTCTTATCTCTTCTCTAATTTTTAGGATTATTGTTCAATACATTTAATTAAGTTTCTTACATATTTCTTCTGTTTACTGTTGAACCATAATTTCTTTTTGTTTGAAAGATTGTTTATATTTTTTGTATGTACCGACTTGCTATGTTTGTTAATATTGCATTAAAAAATAAAAATAAAAAAAGGTTTGGAACTACTTGAGGGTGAGTAAATGATGACAACATTTTGTTTTTTGTTTTGAACTATCCCTTTAACAAAAACAGAAATGTTATTTTTTTTAAAAACATGTCAAACAAAGTCAGTCTTAATCTTCTTAATCACAGAAGAAGTACTCTTTCCATCTTTTTAGGAGTTAAACAAGATCACGCAGGCTCTGGTGAGTATTGTGTTTCTGTAGATAATCTTAAGCAATTGTGCAAACTGTCACAGCTACAGTCGGGAGAAGGGTGAAGTCCATCTGCCATGGAAAGATGTTACCCCTAATGGCTATATGTCAACCCTGTCACAAACTGTAAAGAAATAGTTTGTGATTTTAGATCATTTGCCTTATTTTAGTTAGGCTCTAGTATCTAGCAACACCAGAAAAACAAAATATCTACCACATGGGATAATAATATTAATAAAAATATGGTCATTCTGTCAACTTTTCTGAGATTTTCTGTCTGAAGGTGGTGACAGTTCAGAATCACTAGCTTTGACAACCATGGGTGTGTCTTATGCAAACAAACGCAATGTAAACACAGCAGGGAAATCAAACAATAGCTTTCTCCACTCCTTTCACCCTTTCACCGAGTTTATTTAATTCAAACTTCTTTGAATACTGGTGGGAACATTTCCCTATACATTGCATATGAAATTATGTGAATTTGCAGTGTCTTGTTTAGAAAATGAAGATGAAGGCCACGCCCCCTTCGGATAAGAATCTCTATAAAGTGCACTTCGCAGGGACAAAGTCCTCTATCTTAGCTGATAATGAATGAAGAACAATAATGTGCTTTCGCAATGTCGGTTCCTTATTGCCACATACAATACAAAAAACATCACCACTCCCTCATTTCCAACATTAATGTTTCAACTGCAATCAAAAAATATCAAGATGTGTCGTGTACGCACGACAGAAACACCCATTGAGCAGTGATTATAGACATTAAAGTTACACAGCTCTAAATAAACTAATGCACGATTATTATGTGCGACAGGGTCTGTTCAGTGTTGCGACTAAAAATAAAGAAAGCATGTAACTCACCTTGAACGCTTTGTGACCAGGTATTAGTGTAAAATGAAGTAAGCCGGTGAGCTGCTGGTTGTGTATAACCAGTAAAACTTGAGAACTTCCTCACCTGTCATCAGGTCATGTGTAGCCTATGTCACTACCGTAATGAAGCGAATACAGATGCATTATAAAGGCTGGATGAAGCGTCTCAGATTTACAGCAAGAAAACCCTCCGGCTCTCCAGTGGTTTTAGTTGACTTTTTAACAGGACTCCTCCATTAAACTGGTATGTAATCAAACGTAGTTTAAAAATAACAGCTGATGCAATTTATTTTAAAGGGAAAACAGAAACTATTAGTGAATAAAGTAGCCTATTCAAATTTTTATTAGTAGGCTATTCAAATCCAGTGACCCACTTGTGGATGGAGACGATATTTGCATTCATTCTAGCTACATTTTAATGACATATTTAGCTACTTAACATCTGGTTTCTTAATATTGTATGTATTGTAATTTAGTTTTTTCATTTAAGATCAGACCCACTGGTGAACTTGCAGAGCCATGGTCTAGTCTAGTGAACAGATGCATGAAATAAATAAAGAAATATTAATAAATGACTTTATGCATTAGAACAATAATAACATCCACTCTAACACCAAATAGTTAATGAAGAACCAAATAGTTTAAATGAGCAAAATTACTAACAACATACAACCTTGTTCAGTTTGTGCCATTGTGTTTCATTTTTTTAAACTAATGTGCTTTGAAAAGTAAATACAAGTGAATTTAGATTGCTTTTATATTTTACGTAAGCTCATTTTAAATGTCCGCTTTATATTTCCTGTTTAAAAGTCTAGTTTTCTTGTTTTTTATTTTCATAAGACTGATGAAGTTGCCTTTTTATTTGTTTGTTTTGTGGGGCACTATAATTTAATCTTTTTTGTACATGTAATCAAGTTTATTTTCAAATTTTCTTGTATTGAACCCCATGTTATTTTTCACTGATCAATTATATATTTGCAAATACTAATCTAGCATCTAGAAGTTCCTTGATCTCAGAAAACTGAATAACTAAAAGGTTTAAAGATTGTCTACGTGGTTGTTGAGAATCATTTTGAAGTTTTCCTGCTTATACACCACCAGATGGCGCTGTTAAAGCTGTTCCTCGGGGCTCTTCTGCTCCTTCAGTTTGCTCTGTTGGATGGAGCTGAACCTCAGAACCTGAACTGTCCTGCATTTGGTGGCGTTCCCGGGACTCCCGGACACAACGGTTTGCCTGGTAGAGATGGGAGAGATGGAAGAGATGGAGCAACTGGACCCAAAGGAGAGATGGGAGAGCCAGGTTTGTGTGTATTGGAGAGAAAATGAGTCTTAGATAGTGGTTTATTTAATTCCTACATTACTGCCTATTATTTTTGCTCCTCTCTTACAGGAGTGAGCGTGCAGGGACCACCAGGTAAAGCAGGACCGTCTGGGCCAGCTGGAGCCAAGGGTGAAAGGGGACTCCCAGGTCAACCAGGTATTAAACAATATAGTAATTTAGATATTTTAATGCACAGTTTAAAATTCCTCAAGTGGAAATGTGAAGACTTCAGAGTCCTGTAATAATTATGCATGAACAACAGCCCTGTCCAGTAAATAATTATTCTTTATTCAGGGTCTCCTGGAATGTGAAAGTACAGTTCTTGAGACCTTGAAATCTGAGATCCAACATCTTAACGCCAAGATGGCCATGATCGAGAAAGTTGCAAGTGTCAACCACTTCAGAAAAGTTGGACAGAAATACTACATCACTGATGGCATTGAGGGAACCTTTGATGAAGCCATAAAAGTCTGCAAGGAAGTTGGTGGAACAATGGTTTTGCCAAAAACTGCTGCTGAAAACCAAGCGTTATTGAAATTAGTATTATCCAGTGGTTTAAGCGTTAAGAAGCCATATATAGGCGTCACAGACAGAGTAACAGAGAGACGATTTGTGGACACTGACTGGGAAAGCAATTGACTTTTACCAACTGGGGTTCTGGTCAGCCTGATGATTATAAGGGAGCACAAGACTGTGGTGTTATAGAGAACTCCGGCCTTTGGGATGATGGCAGTTGTAAAATGTAGTACGCCCTATTATATGTGAAATTGACAACAAATAGAATGTATACAAAGTGAAGAATAAAATAATCCATATTCCAGTATTCTGTTAACAAAATATGTGATATTATGTAATGTTTATAAAATCTGCACAGCTTAAATTCTATAGACTATAGTATAGCATTTATTCCAGTATAGTGGGTATACATTATATGTAAGGGGTGTGCATAAGACAAATGACATAAACCTTCATAAATTTTGATCCATGACACGTGTTCATGAATATGAAGGAGGTTTTATGAATGTTTATGACAACTGTCGTTAAGTGTCATTCGCTGAAAATTATGTCATGATTTAACTCAACTCTCAGATGACATCCTGTTGTGAGATGTCTTTCTTTCAATCAAACACAATCAGAGTTGATCATAAAAAATATTCATAACTCTGTCAGTGTCTTTATAATGGGAGTGAACTTGACATTAGCAAAACATCATAACCTGTCATAAACATGACATAGCAGATTAATTATCAAACTTAAAAAACTACTTAGCTTTATGGGTTAACATTACATTACATTATTTTGGTAACACTTCAGTATAGGGAACACATATATAAACGATTAACTATGACTTTTCCCTCAATAAACTCTTAATTTACTGCTTATTATAGTTAAATTGTTAGGTTTAGGTATTGGGTAGGATTAAGAATCTAGAATAAGATCATGCAGAATAAGGCATTAATATGTGCTTTATAAGTACTAATAAATAGCCAATATTTTAGCCATATGAATGCTAATAGTAATAAGCAACTAGTTAAAAGACCCTAAAATAAAGTGTTACCATTATTTTATAACAGTGTCATCTTTTTTACGAAATTTGAAATTGTCTATTATCTGACCTTCTGTTGGAGGAAACTTAAAAAAAAAAAAAAAAAAAAAAAACATGAAATGAAAAATAGTCATGACGCTGTTATAAAATTATTTGTCAGAGTATTGTCACTTAATGACATTTTAATGACAAGTTCAAGTTAAATTTGTACCACTGTAGTTGAGCTCAAGATACATATTTATGACACTATTATAATGGCCTCATGTCAAAACCAACTACATGACAGTTTAATGTAATGTTAACCCATAAAGCTAAATGATGTCAAGTTGTCATGACAAAGACACTGACAGGTTATGATGTATTGGTTTATGTCAAGTTGTCATAACTCGGACATCTCAAACAATGTCATCTTTGCATTAAAAATGACATAATTGAGCGAATGACACTTAATGACAGTTGTCATAAACATTCATAAAACCTCCTTCATATTCATGACACGTGTCATGTCAAGATTATGAAGGTGTCATGTCAGTCTTATGCACACCCCTTCAAGTAAAGTGTTACCGTATAGGGTTTACTAAGTTTGGTCTTTTAATGTCGCTGTCTTTAAGCCACGTTAGGCGTTTTCTTTTTATCCTTCGTATCTCCAAAAAGTCTTTAGTTTTATAATATTTATAAAAGATGCATACGCTGTACCGAGTCTTTACGAAAACAGCCGAGCGTCTGGAGGCGTGTCCTGTAAGCGGAGCTAAAGAGTGACGAGTACGCGCAGCTTTTGCATAGTGATCGTCTGCAAGCTATCAATGGTCAATTAAATTTAAACACACACGATACACCATCGCATTATCTATGGATAACTTTTGAATCACTATAATGAATATAGCATATAGTGAATGATGAATAATGAATTTATGATTCCACTACGTTCGTGTTGTTTACATTATATGCACTTAGTCACCTATTGCCAACAAAACAGACATTTGAAGCAGTTTTACTCACCACCTGCTGCTCCGACTCATGACCGGGATCAATATCGCTGTGACCGCTCCATCTTTCAGTTTCAAATGATCTGTAAATCCAGCGTGGAACTGGGCCTTGTTTATAAAACTATAAGCGCTGAACCTGAGGTCTCGAGCAGCCACGGAAAAACACAAGATAGTCTCCATTAATTTTAACCAATAAAAAAGTGATTGAAACTATCAGTTTCTATGGTTATTTTAATGACAAATATCAAGAGCGCATCAATGTAATGCATGAGCACAAAACTCTCAGCTCCATTGGGTTCTTTGGGAAGCAAGGTTATCTTTCCCTCACAACCAAAAACACACTTCTTTGGTGACATTGTTGATTTCATGAAGTCCTGTGACCTGTGCAGCACTGCCGATGACTTCCGTAAAGCCGAACGAAGCACTTTGATGGCATGCCCTTGCTCTCTCGCTCTTCCTGGAGAAGTGCCCATACAAGGAATCCGACCTTTCTGATGTCACACAGGCACATGCTTGGAAAAAAAGACTGTGAAGTTTATGAGGATTTGGAAGAGTATTTTTGGCACAGATTTTCTGTGCCAAAAATACTCTGTCATACGTCCAACTCGTGTTTTGAAACTTTGGCCATGTTTAGCATGAGAATCCAACTCTTCAACAGTGTAAATAAGTCAGAATACACGAAATAGCATTACACCACCCCTTTAAGAAATTAACTCACAGTAATGATGAGACAACTGCTTTCTGCCCCCTAGTTGCACGCGCATCTCTGTGATGACGTTGCACGGAAACCCGTCTATTCAACTGTTCAGTGTTTTCAAGCATATAATGTTTAATTTATGTTTCTGACATTTAAATACAGATAAGTGCTAGCAAAAACATTTATTGTTTGTAAAATATACACTGATGTTTATGGAAGAGGCAATAACAACTATTTCAAAAATAATTTGACGACTGATAAGGTCTATATGTAACTATAAATTTTACTCTAATCTTAGAATATTATAGGTGCAAAATTAATAGTGCCCCAATATTGTCGTCTTTTGGTGAATTTCTTAGTTTTGAAGCTTGCCTGAGTGAATTTTACATATTTAAGTAGATTGGGCACAATTAATTAGAAACAAATTGTGTTACTTTGTATAACTTTTTTTTAATAAAGTAAACTGAACAAGCAGCAAAAAATCATTTTTACAGTATTAATAAATTTACAAATCTGTGATAGTAATATGCTATTAACAACTTCTGCCGGATGTACGGCCGTTACCAGAAGCCAGTTGTTATAGTTTATATAAATTTGTAAATAAACTCATCACTTTGCTTTGCTTCAGAAGGCCTTTATTAACAGTTATTAGTCGTGTGGATTACTTTTATGATGGATGGATGCACTTTTTTGGACTTCAAAATCAGGAGGAGCGCCATTCATTATAAAGCTTGGAAGAGCCAGGATATTTTTTGAATGTGTTTGATTGAAAGAAAGTCATACACCTAGGATGGCTTGAGGGTGAGTAAATCATGGGATCATTTTCATTTTTGGGTGAACTATCCCTTTAAATTCAGTCATTTAGCATATAATTTTGAAGGAATAGTACAACAGGGTGTCCACATATGAGAGGTTGGGAGGGCCTAAAAGCACATTGCACATGCGCAGCATATCAGTTTTTCATAATATGAGATTGACAACAACAAACCCCTCAGATTTAAAGCAAGAAGACCTTCCTCTCTCCAGTCAGTTGTGTGATTTTAGTCTTGCGGACTTGTTTGGCAACAGACGCTGGCTGTCATCTGGACTCCTACATTAAACTGGTAAGTACCTGAATGTTATTTTAAAATAGCTGAGAACGACTGCAGTAAATTAATGAAAGAAATAAAAAACAGGAACAGTGAATCACAAAAGTGGCTTGAACTTATCCAGTAAAGAAACATTTTGAATGGATGGCAATAACACATAATGCTAAAATGGTAGGTGGACCCTGTTGTGAAGCAAGAAAATCCACGTCCAGGTACTCGCATAGTTCGAAGGGTAAAAAGCCTTTATTATAAGACAGGGCAACATCTTAAAAAAACACCAACGCGTATTTTGTTTGTGAGTACCAGATGCGCCTCTGGATGATATATTTTCCTTGAACACATAATGCTATGTGTTAGTGCAATAATGCCTTTACCCATGTAGAAACTTTTAGAAGTTAGGTAATGATCATAAATAAGTATTTAAAGTTACTGTGCATTGTATAATTATAACAGGGAATTAAATGAATTTAAACCAAGAATTACAAACTGATCAGGAGGGCAATTTTGTCTCAATATCTCAAATTTTGCTAATGAAAAGACTTTGTATGGGAACTTGTGTCTGTCTGCAAATAAAAAAGCAAATATTTCCAGTTTATCCCCCATACAAATCCTTTCCTCTATATTCTCACGAGACTAATGGAATTATTATTGAATGTTTTTCTTATATGCTCTTCAGCATAACCGCATAGAGGCTGTTGTGTGTCTTTTGATCCTAACACCTTATTAACCTTATCAGGGGCGTAGGAACCACTTTGACATTGGGGGGGACATTTTGGCCATTATGAATCAACGTCCATACTCACTTTATTCCTCTTTACGGCTTCTGCTTATTATAAAGACAATTGGATAAATTGTGCAGCTATAACTGTGTGGGTGTGTTGGTATTGGTTTGTATGTGTGTTATAAAAAATTGTGTGGGTGTGCTTGTAATATTTGAGAGAGAAAAACTCAACTGTACTGCAAATCATAAATCCAAACACTGTGTGAATCAGTGGAGTTTTGCTGGCATCTAATGGGGAAACTTTGGCACTGCACCCAAACAAACTGACAGAAAGCTATTTTTTTGAGATATCAACCTCAAATTTGGAACACAACTTTTTTTTTTTTTTTTTTTTTTTTTTTTTTAGATTTATGGCTTTTTAGTTTTAGAGTTTACTGTTTAAAATTCTGTTTCATAAAAATATATATATTTTCTATAAAATATTATTAATATATCATTTTTGTAAACATCAAGATCTATAACTTTTTTTTTTGGTTTCACTTTTTAAACTTAGTTTGGCTTCAACAAAAAATCTGCCAAGGGTCTTCTTTAAAATAAGACCAAACTTAAGTTTGGGCTCCCAATATTACAGGTTTTATGACAGTTTTTTTTTTTTTTTTTTTTTTTTTACATTTTTGATATTTTTGTCCTCTACATTTTAAAACCTCACCTCACACCCTGCTGTGCCACCTGCCTCTCCTTTTGTCTCGTCCATGGCTGCATCATGGCTCTCCTAATAAATTAACAAATGTAGCCAATATGATATTGCAAACAAAGTAATAGTGGACTTATACATGGTCAGTTATGTTTATCGTGGGCTCTTCTGTATGTGAAAAATTTATAAAAGGCAAAAACTTTCATAGTCATCATTAATTCCTTTTAAGACCTCACCTCACAACCTCCACCTGTTACTTCATGTGCCACTCCTTCCTCACCTGCCTCTTTCCTGATAATACCAGCCTTCTCCTGATGACAAATTATATAATTTTTTAATGTAAATATAGGCTTGGTAAATGAAGGTTATGATGTCGCCCTGTCCTTGTGTAAAATGTGTTGTATTATAACTATTTACACTAACCTTACTCTTTGTAAAAAACTTCAGCAACGTTATTTCCTTTGGTTTTATTTTTTTCTGTGGTGGCATTATGCTGAAAAGAGATGACAGAACGTTTTACTTTTGCTAAGGTTAACACAGAGAAATCGATTGCCCGCTATATGGCTATCTACCTAACGTAACGTTAACCTCCTCTCGCAAAGCATAACATACGTGCCATACAAAATTCCACTGTTGATTTAATGTCATGCCTCGTATCCATAATTCAGTTTTAAAAAGCTTGTTAATTTAAACCGCTTGACTGAGACTAATTTACCTCATACAAAGTCGAGTCGTTCAAAGCTGGTGCGCACCAATAACGTATTTGAATGTTCGTAGTGTAATGTTGACTTCTCTCTACCAATCAGATGCTCCGAGTCCGACTATAGGTGAAAAGTGAAGAATATGAAGCTGGTGATTGGCGAATGGTGATTATTCAAACATGAATGAAATCACTCTGGGTTTGACTGACAAAACCGAATATCTTCTTCGTCGCGTATTCAAAATAAAAGTTCAAAATGTACAGTTTTTGTTCCTGCGGTGTATAGGCTAATTTTTGGGTGGGACACATGCAGCATTTTCCAATATTGAGGGGGACACGTCCCCCCCGTCCCCCCCGGTTCCTACGCCAGTGATTGAGACGATGAATGCATGTATTGCCTCTGAATTTGCGTCTGAATAGCGCGGGCTCTGTGGGCGTGGCCGCATTAGCGGATAATGAGCTGAATCACGGACTTCTGACATGGCTCTCTTTTCATACAGATTACATAAACACAGAATGTTTGATTTGACACATTTAAAACCTGACATCTTAACGTTTTTTTAGACATAAGTTTAATTTTTCTGTGATTAGTATACACTAAGTTACAGTTCATTTTGTGAGAACTATCAGATTGGACTTCGTTCAGAGGGAGAGGAGAAATCACGCATCATGTTAGTTTTCTTTATTTTACAAAAAGCACAACATTTTGTTTTTACTCTGAGTGTATACAAATAAAAGAAGATATTCTATAGTTTCAATTGATATATTACTTATGTCTCTATGACAAAAAATGACGGAGTATTTTAAGTCTGTTTTGCTGCAATGTGAAAAAAAACCTGCAAAACGCACCGGCGCGTTTTCAGACCTCAGAGTGTTAATGGAGTAATTCAACCAAAAGTTAAAGGGTTAGTTCACCCAACAATGAAAATTATCCCATGATTTACACACACTCAAACCATCCTAGTGTATATGATCTTCTTTCAGTCAAACACAATCAGATTTATATTAAAAGATTAACCATGATTTGAAGCTCCCAAAAAGAAATTCCATCCATCATAAAAGTAATCCATACAACTCCAGGGGGTTAATAAAGGCCTTCTGAAGCGAAGCGATGGGTTTTTGTAAGAAACATCTTCAAATACTCATCAACACCGTTACGCAGCACTCATTTTTCTTTCTCAGGTTTTCATGTTTAAGTAAATGCTGTTAGTGATGCACCAAAATTTTGGAAACCAAAAAATATTTGTTCAAAAATGAATGTTCAGTTTCAGTTGAAACTGTGGCTGAAAGTATTGAACGAAATGGTAACATTTAATTAGCGCTTCTCAAGTGACGCATTTTGAGTGTTAGTGTATATTTCATGCACACAACGTAGATAAGTATGAATGAACATTAGAAGGTATAGAAAGAAACGGTATAACAACTTACTGAAATAATGTGTATCACGTCTTATGTAATCACTCAGTGTTGTGATGCCAATGAAACAACTCGTAAACGATGTCACATTTACCTCAGGAAAGCCATTCAATGTCCATAGCTCATTAGTCAGCTAAAAAATAACTCTAGTTATTCGTTTCGATAAATATATGCACTATATTACATATTCTTTATATTTTTACATCATTACTAAATGTATGTTTGAATAAAAATGTCATGAAAACGTTATTGCAGCCACCATGTTTCAACAATGAATTGGAGAAAAAGTTATATTATTAAAAAGTCGATTGTTAAATAATTTGGTGATTATTAAAATATTTTTTTTTTTTTTTTTTTTTTGGTGTTTCACTAATTAATACATAAAATATTGTAATGTTTGGTTACATTTAACAATTTATCTCCACTAAAATAATTTTTTATCAACTAAAATTAGATATAATTTACTAAAATGGCATGGTATGAAAATGGCATGAGAAGGATATTTTCGTCACTGGGCTAAACATATAACTATAGCAATGGGCCAGCCAGTGGACACAAAAGACAATTTTAAAATGTTCAAGAATGATTGAATAGTGCTTCTTTCCATACAGCAAAAGCCAGGGACACTAGGGAATGTCAAGCTCCCAAAAAGTTATAAAAAATTAAATAAGCCATACAAGAGCTTTTTTTTTTGAGGAACAGATTGAAAATTATTAAGTATTTCCCTCTACCATAGTTCTCAAATCTCATGTAATTCAAGCCATAATTGTCAACTGCCAACTCCATTAAAAAAGCTGAAGATGACTGTATGGACCATAGAGGGATGCTAAAGACATCCAGACATTCATGCATTACAGACATGCATTACAGCAATCAGCGACATTTACCAGAAATCCCTAGGGCTGTGCTGCTTGAACATTGCATTCATGGCACACAGAGCTAAAAATGTGTTGATGGCAAAAAGATGTGTACCCAGAATACTCCATTAGCGCTGATCACTGTCTTGTGCTTTGGTGATTTGTCCAATGGGTTCTGGCAGCCCACTTTCTTCAAACTTAGGCCATGAATAATGAAACAATCAAGTTGGCTGCTGTTGAATCGATGCATCTAATGTGCTAACCAACAAAGTTGAAATAAATAAATAAACTGCCTGCTCTGATTGGCTCACAGCATGCATTTAGTCCCCTGCTTCAGCCACATTCAATGGCAATGTGATTAGAGGGCCTTGAATAGCCTCTCAGTCGGAGGTTACCTTCATTATGTGTGTGTTAAGGTGGTTGAATGGAGGTAGAGAGGTGGCTGCTGGACTTTGTTCTTTCCAGAGCTTGTGCATTAGCCACACTAAAAATCTGCTAGACTTGCATTAAATCTACAGACTCTTTGTTTGCTATGGATGGAAATCATAAGGAATTTAATGTCCCTGGTTCAGATTCATTTTAACAGTTCCAGTTCCCTCCAGGTCAAGATGCGGTCTGACCAATTCAGTGACTGATTCAATTCATAAGTTCAAGGTTTTGTTGAGTCTTTTTGACTTTTTAAAAAGAACTGGCTAATAGGTCGCACTTTCTGTTTGTTGTTGTGAACAACTCACAAAAACTCGCACATTTGTTTGTCGATAGTAGTGTCTTTGTACGTTGTATTATATTGTTTGCACTGAACTCAGACTGCAAGTGTACAACTTTACCATGTCTATTGTTGTGAAACTGTAGATTCAACAGCAGGAAATACTTTTGATATTTTGCATTTTAGTATAGTGTTCTGTTCACGTCAGCGGTATAATGCATGTTCAAGAATAGGGGTGGGAATCGCAGGGAACCTCACAATATGATACGATCACGATACATGGCTCACGATAATGATAATATCACGATACAGCGATTCTGAGATAATCGATATACTGCTAGACAATCCTCCTATAATAATACATCATGATATCTGTCTGACTATGAAAACAAAATGCCAGTGAAAAGTTTAAGTGCAGGTTTTCTATCTTTATTAAAGTCCAAACTGTTAGAAAACAGCACAAAAACTTATTCATTCTGTAAATTAAATTTAACATTTTAAGTAAATTAATATAAGCATTTTATGCTTATACTTTTTTAAAAAAGCTTAAGCTTTTCGTTGCTTGTAAACTAACACATTTAGCCTAAGTTAACTGCTTATCGACTTGTTTTATTTAAACCTTGGAATAGTGTTGTCAAAGGTACCAACTTGGGTATTTTAAAATGTCAAAAATGTGACAATACCAGCTTAGCCTAGCATTTTGAACGCTGTTAAGCGGATTCTTAAACACCTCTGATTGGCTATTGTGTGTTCACGCTCTCAACATACATGTCTGTGATTGGCTACAAAGATAAATGCTTCACGTTGACGAACTTGTTGTAAATAAACACCTTTGATGCTCTTCACTGAGCGCTTGCCGCCTAGATTTACACAGGAGCGTTTTAAGACGGGTGTTTCAGCGAATTTGTCTATCAGCAGATAAATTAGCGATCCACTGATACACGAATCCACTGATAAACGCCTGCTTTCAAATGCTCCCATGCCTATCTGTGTAAGCGTTCAGTGAAGAACATCAAAGATGTCTACGTTTGTCACATCAATGGTATAAATATGCGTCAAGACTTTAAACTTAAACGTGGCTGGGGCATTTATTATTATTTTACTCACACTGCTGTCCGCTGTCCCGTTAAAAACCTCTATTTCTTAAAATTCATGTGTTGAGCGCCACCTTGAAGTAGCAACGCAGTGAGCAGGGAAATCTATTTAGAGCGCCTTATTTTATTAAATAAAATATCGATATTTGGCGCCATATTGATTCTCGTATCGCACAGAGAAGGACGACGATATATCGCTGTATCGATATTTTGAACCACCCCTATTCAAGAACCATTAACAGAAATAATGAAAATGTCATGAAAATATTGTTTATTATTCAAAAAAGCCCATGAAATAGGACTGCTCATGTAAAGCAATATTTACTATAAACAGACATCTGAACCATGTGGTAGTGTTTTAGATCTTCTAGATAAAAACATAAATTTGGTCTTAATGAGAATTTTTAGGGAAAAAAGAAAGATTATTATATATAAGGTGTTTACAAAATTTAACCAGTTCTTGGTTCCAAACACTATTTTTTACCCTCAAACCATATTGTATAAATAAGTGAGGTGAAAAGTTTACTAGTTGACTAGTCAACCCAAAATGTTTCAAACTAGTCTAGTTTGTATGTCTTTTGTATTTAGAATATGTCTCTATTTTTTATTTTTAAGACATTTATATTCACATGGGGAAAGGAGATGTGACTGTCAGCTGTCAATGTATAAGATGATACTGACCAGGTATCAACATTTTTAGTCATTTACAGCATCAAAGTTTTCAATCATTTATAGTATTAAAGGATTTGCTCTGAAATACCAAACAGCCACTGTTGCCAAGTAAAATAGAAATATTAAATATGTCATTTGGTCACCTTCATGAAATGCAAGCAAAACAAATTGTTCATAAAACCATTCTTAGGTAAATGTTTTTCAATCTGTACAATTACAATTCATTCATGAACATTTCACAAAAAGTCAGTCAGCTTGTGTTTCATGAAAGAGACCCAGTCCTTCATTAAAAAGAAGAGCGTTCCTTGTGCTGACACACCCCTCACACAAACTAACCATATACTGCAGTGTGCAATTTTTCCACAAACGTTAAAGCTCCACATTTTCATTCCACGCTGCGGTAACAACAATTCGAGTTTGTGCTAAAGAAGATTAGTGTTGACTCAGTAAGAGTCCGTTGACTTTACCCAAAGACCCCATATCTTTGAGCTGTGACTTGCAACCCTGCTGCTTTTCACATCAAGCAGTCAGCCTGCTAAACTTTTAGACACACTGGAGTGGAAGAAGCTGCCGGCTAAACAATGACCACAGCAGTGGAGTCAAGCACAGATACACATGCCTGGTCTCCAGACAAATGCTTTGGAGATGAGGAGGAAAGAAAACATGTGTCATGCAGGGTTCGAATAAAAGACAAAAATAAAAGAGCTGGATCTATTTGCAAGCAGTTCTAATGTGTATGTTCTGCTTTGTTTTTGTTCTCCTGTATTTATACCCCTGGTTCTGTTCAGTTCTCTGTTGGTTCTTGTTAAACGATTAGTCGACATTATCGACATCGTCGACAATAAAAAATTGTCGACAGATATTTCTGTTGTCGAATAGTCTTTTGATCTCGTATGACCTATTTGAAGGGCCTGCAATAACGTGATTTGTAATGCAGTCCTCCTGGATACAATCCGATAGAAGAAGACACGGTGCTTCGGAGTGCAAACGCAACCATAAAATATAATATGCTGCCATGAAGGGCCACCAACTCTCACTCATTCAAACAAATCTCCACCTCGGACCGTCGATTTGTCGGCTCCGCCTCCTCCCTCCCTTGGCTCCACCTGGGACCATCGGCCTTATGGCTCCACCAGGCTCCCTCATTCCTCTGGCTTCTCCTTGGTCAGATGTCGCTCTGCCTGCGCCATAGACTTCTGGGCCTTAAAGGGATAGTTCACCCAAAAATGAAAATTTGATGTTTATCTGCTTACCCCCAGGGCATCCAAGATGTAGGTGACTTTGTTTCTTCAGTAGAACACAAATGATGATTTTTAACTCCAACCGTTGCTGTCTGTCAGCCGTATAATGCAAGTCAGGAACTTCTACTATAAGAGTAAATAAAACTTGCTTAGACAAGTCCAAATTAAACCCTGCGGCTTGGGACGACACATTGATGTCCTAAGACACGAAACAATCGGTTTGTGCGAGAAACCGAACAGTATTTATATCATTTTTTACCTTTAATACGCCACTATGTCCAACTGCATTCAGCACTCGCTTAGTGAGGTCTGATCGCGCTCTGACAACGACAGTGATGTCTGACACTCATTGAAGTATACGCGTGAGACATCGGTTCCGCTGTCAGAGCGCGATCAGACCTCACTAAACGAGTGCTGAATGCAGTTGGACATAGTGGTGTATTAAAGATAAAAAATGATATAAATACTGTTAGGTTTCTCGCACAAACTGATCATTTCGTATCTTAGGACATCAGTGTGTCGTCACGAGCCGCAGGGTTTAATTTGGATTTGTCTATGGTAGTTTTTTCGACTCTTATTGATCCAAGTTCCCATTCACTCCCATTATTTGACTGACAGACGGCAATGGTTGGAGTTAAAAATCATCATTTGTGTTCTACTGAAGAAACAAAGTCACCTACATCTTGGATGCCCTGGGGGTAAGCAGATAAACATCAAATTTTCATTTTTGGGTGAACTATCCCTTTAAGCTGAGCTTTGTCCTTCCACCCCTTTGGCTCAATCGGGCTCTGCCTTCCCTCCAGCTCCTCTAGGGTCCTTAGTCAAATCGGCTCCACCTCAGCCCTCCGACACACCGGCTCCACCTCGCGGTCGTCACTGGAATATTGCAGTTTCCACAAAAATATTAAACAGCATAACTGTTTCTTGGGAGATCAAATCAGCATATCAGAATGATTTCTGAAGAATCATGTGACACTGAAGACTGGAGTAATGATACTGAAAATTCAGCTTCACAGGAATAAATTATATTTTAAAATATATTCAAATCTAAAGCAGTGTTTGGGAAAGCTTTTTTTTTTTTTTTTTTTTGTTGAGATTCTTAAAATTGAACATGAATTAGTTTGAATTATTATGTGGCAGATGGACAAGTGTTTAGAAAAGCTTTTTTGTGATTCTTCTTAAAATTAATTAACATAACATTTTAATTATTATTGTCATTATTATTATTATTATTATTATTATTATTTTTTTTTTAATTAAGCAAGGTTTAGGTCGATATTGATTTTTATGTTTAATAAATGATTATAATCTTATTATAACTGACATATACTACATTGCAAATGTCCCATGTAAATTTACATTCATATTATAGGCCAATTATAGAAGAATAGAAAAGGCTCATTAGCAGTCATTTTGGATTTAGTTGCAGTAATTTCCCTTGAAGACAGGAAATGAAGAGGTCAAGTGGCCTATCTTCTTAGTTAGCGGCAATGTGACACACAACCTGTCTCTGCCGCTCAGCCCATTTTCTCATTCTGCCAAGCAGAAAATTTGGCAACTTTCCCCACCTCCTTTCACTTTTTCTTCATTCCTCGAAGATTCTCAGCTAGCAGGTGTCGGTCAGAAAGCTTCCTTTCAGGGTCCTTGCACAATTTCAGTCTTTGTAGATCACATTCTTTGAGTTGGTGTCTTTTGCAGGCTCGAGGGCACTGAGGAAGTGGTATGTAGTTGACAGGATCATGGTGTCAGGTTCGCTCAGACTTAAACTTAGTCGATAACTTCATTCAGACAACCTCTACTCCTGTCCTTCCACACTTCCTCTGAAGCAAGTCGTCTGCTGGCCGGACAAGTAATTTCACTCAAAGCAGTTTTAATATGTTGAGGCCCAGCCTTTTTCATTACACTCCTAAATACTGCCTGCATTGATCGCACTCTCACTCTCACTGCATCAGGATTTTATTTATTTATTTTTCCACTATAGTGCAAGATTTAACAACCTCTACAAAAAAGCTGTTTTGCTTTTGCATTCTTATTAAAACGATTAGGCCAAAACTTACGCGTAACACATTGCTTTATGGGAAATTGCTTTAGATGCCAGTTTCCTGAACTTCATTAAAATATACAGGATTTCTTTAGAACCAGATTTATTTATTTTTGCTTGCCTGTGCAAAACTCACCATCATGATTGTTGTGCCAGTGTGTTGCTGTGCAGTTTCTAAAAGGTATTAGGTTGTTGCTTTCCCAAGTCAAAAGAGCACAGGGCTAATCTGGATGATAATCTGATCTATATAACTTGCTCAGATCACTACTTCTTGTTCAAGTCTGGAATTTTTTTGTCTACCTTTTATCATAAAGTACTTGAAAATCATTAGCTTATTTTTTATTTTTTTATTTTCATTAACAGTAGAAGTGAAATCTTCAGTGTTAGCCTTCATTAAGACTTTTTAAGTCTTTTTGCGCTCGCAATCTTCTAACATTATACACTGACACCGTATTTCTTGGCACACTCGTTTTACATGGCAAAGACATCTGAATTCAAAGGCATCTGAATGTTGCAGTTGGTGGTCAGTTTTTGTATAAATGCACGTTTTTGACCAACTTTTTCCATTGCTGTCATTTCTAGAGAGAAAACTCATCAAACATGGTAAACACGAAAGCTCGACCTACTCATACTTGTGCGGCATGATGACAGGATTTTCAAGTACAGTATGAACATTAGTGATGCTTTCATTAGAAACACATTAATAACATCACTGATCAGTCAACAGATCTTTGTCTTGTGAACTTTAGAGATGCTTTATTCAGCAGGATAATGACTCCAAATGAAAGTACTCAAAGTGCAGAGAAAATTAAGACGGGCTCATAGTTTGCCCCCTTGCCATTTTCCTTTGACACACTAAAGAGCTTTGTGCAGATTAGCAGTTGATTACCATTGGTATTTGCGAACACTGGCAATAAGTATCCAGTGCCTCTGAGGTTCAAAGGGTGGTTCTGATGAGGAAGTCTGCTCAGGTCTGTAGTGGGCGTACTCTGGCTATTAGTGATCTAACACTCTCGCAGTGCCTTTTGACAGGGATGATACATCTTACCAAAACAGTAAATATGCTAGAATTAGGCAAATGGCTGCATCTCACATGCCTTTGCACCCTTAAATGTTCCATTAGTTTTAAGTTTAGAGTTCATATAAACAGAACTTTCAGAATCTGAAAATTGACTGGATTCATTGAGATTCATGGAAATTAGTGCATGTAAACATGGTTCTTTTTTCTCCTCACACAAAGGCAGTTTCAAAAGATAAGATTCTGGCAAATTTCTAATGCAGAATTTGAAGATCTATCCAAATCTATTCAAGAAGAAAGACAAATAAAAAGAAATGCTATAAAGTATGGGGGCTTGTTTCTGCCACGGAATAAAAAAAGGATAACTGCAAACTTTTTATCTCACGATTCTGACAATTGCAAGGTTACATCACAATGCTGGCTTTTTTTCTCAGAACTGCGCGATATGAAGTTGCAATAGCGAGTTATAAAGCCAGAATTGCGAGATATAAACTCGCAATCGTGTGAAATAAAGTCAGAATTGCGAGAAATAAACTCTCACCTTTTCTCACTTTTTTTCTCGCAATTGCAAGTTTATATCTCATAATTCTGACTTTTTTCTCGCAATTGCATGTTTATATATCGCAATTCTGACTTCTTTTCTCAGTAATGTGAGATATAAACTCGTAATTGCAAGTTAGAAAGTCCAATTCTGAGGGGAAAAAGTATTTTTTCTCAGAATTGCGATATTGTTTATATCTCAAAATTATGACTTTATAACTCGCAATTGCAACTTCATGTTATAAAGCCAGAATTGTGAGATGTAAACTCACAATTGCGAGAAAAAAAGTCAGAATTGTAACATAAAAAGTCAAAATTACCTTTTTTATTTTATATTCAGTGGCAGAAACAAGCTTCCATAATAAAGAGATGGGAGTACTACTACTAATAATAAGTCCGTCTCTGGTTCCTGTAATGATTACTTTAGTACTTGTAAGGAATAATATTTAGAAAGAATAAATGCAATTTTAATGTCAAATGTTTATATAATTTTAGTAATCAAGAAATTAAAATTTCGAGAAATTCTCTCAAATAATGTATGTACACAGACTTCTTTATCACTTTTCATATTTTTAGAGGTGATATCCAAGTATTGGCATTGTACATTTTTTTCCCTTTTTTTTTGGAAAATATTACTGAAGAATCTTCCTTACAAAATATTAATATTTAATTAAATTAAATGACAAAGAGATCCTAAAGCATTGTCCATTTGTGTGCATTTACTGCTGAATGTTATCCTATATAATACTGTTTAAAATATAAAGACAGCATAAGTTTGTTATTCCAAATAACATTACTAATCAGAATTCATTTTATCTTTAGGGTATTTGTTAAGAGGTTTTCCATACGTGATTCTTAACACGCACCTGTTTCCTTAACCAGAGGGAGATGACAACATAAACAGGTTTCTGATCTCAGAGGCCCAGATGTTTTCACCACCCTTCCTATCCTCTGCGGTAATGAGATTTCTCTTTGCGTAAATGAGCAATTTCCAGTACACCTTTATGTTCTGCCTGTGAAGGGCTCGGGATCAGGGTCTTTCGACCTTACACATAAAAGTTGGAATAGAGGAATAAAGCAAAGCTCTCACTTACGGCAAGGGCCTCCCTGTCTCTGACAAGCAAAACAAAACAAAAGACAGTTTACATCTGTAATGAAAGAGCGCTTGGAGAGGCACTTGGCTGTAATTGCAAAGGCAGGAGACAGGGATCAGTAAACAAAAACAGAAACGGCAAGTTCTCATTCATTTATGTTCTGTCAAGACGTCCTCTATCCTATTAGCGTCATATTGTAAGAAGATGGAGAAACGTTCAGAGTCAGAGACCAAAATCAATGAGCTTGTCCCTATTCTTGCACCCCATTTCCATTTTCTTCATCAAATATGTCATTTCAAATTCAAAGCTATTCCAAGACTGCTCATAAAACCACCACGACAAGAGAGTGCCTATGAATACAAGAGTAATGATGCTAATAGAGGCAATTAGAGTTGTTCGCAATGACTTCATTTGCTTCTGGTTCATTTCTCTTTAACTCAAAGTCTGTTGCCATTGATATGCACAAACTAACTTTCTCTAAGTACATCCATTTCATTTCCATCTCACCCCATCTGTCATTAACCACAACACCTACTAGTACCAGCCTCAGACGACACACCCAGCGCACATTCTGTTTGCTGATCATCTGACGTCTAAACTTAACAACTAGGGCTGAAACGATTAGTCGACATTATCGACAACACTGACAATAAAAAAATGCCAACAAATATTTTTGTTGTCGAATAGTCTTTTGATCTCATATGACCTATTTGAAGGGCCTGCAGTAACACTGTTTGACCAGTGGGGTGCTGTAGCGCAATACTTTAATGCAGCCTTCCCGGATCAAATCCAATGGAAGAAGACACGGTGCTTCTGAGTGCATAGTGCAAACGGAGTCGAACCCATAAAATGTGGGAGTTTAACATAGCATAAAACATAACGTTTAGCATAACTACAAAAAATGCTGTCATGCAGGGCCACCAACTCTCATTCAAACTCACTGTTCGCCACACGTCCATTTTCTCACGCAGTGAAAGATGCATCGTAGAGCGTAGAGGACACAGACAGCACGCCGACAGATAAGACAGATCAGGTTTCTTTTGATATAAAACAAAGTCTTAACTTTTAAATTCTGTCAATTTTACTAAGGTATTCAAAAAATAAATGTGGTTTCGAGGCTCTTTAATGTGGAGTGACAGATCGCTGTAGTGCCTCAGGTCAAGCGGCACGTGAACCTATTATCTCTTCCTCTTTTCTGCTATTACTGCACAAAATAAACATGAAACATTAAAAAGTATGTTGAAAGATACAGTACAATTTACTGAAATTAATCCAGCTCTAATGTAATCACTTAATCATAATTTCAACCTCAGAAAGAAGTCAATAAAACAGCTTGCAAACAAATATGTCACAAAATGTTATATTTACCTCAGGAAAGCCATTCAGTGACCATAAACTCGATAGTTAGTAAAAAAAAGAAGACATCTAGAGAGAAGCTTTTTTCAAAAATTTTGCACAATATTACATATTCATATTTTTACTCTTATTAAAAAGTTATTACAATTCCCAGACTTAATAAAAACACAGTACATCATTTTAACAGTATTATTAACAAATTCATTAAAAATACACTTGCAAAAGCTGAAGTGAGTTCCTTGTTTTAATTATTAAAGTATAACTCAGTATTTTAACTAATTGCTCGTGGAATAATCGAACAAAGCATACTGATCAACCAGTATAATAATCGATGATTAGTCGAGTAACTGTTCCAATAATCGGTAGACTAATCGATTATCAAAATAATTGTTTGTTGCAGCCCTATTAAAGGGATAGTTCCCTCAAAAATGAAAATTTTGATGTTTATCTTGCTTACCCCCAGCGCATCCAAGATGTAGGTGACTTTGTTTCTTCAGTAGAACACAAATGATGATTTTTAACTCCAACCGCTGCCATCTGTCAGTCTTATAATGGGAGTGAATGGGAACTTGGATCAATAAGAGTCGAAAAACCTTGCACAGACAAATCCAAATTAAACCCTGCGGCTCGTGACGACACATTGATGTCCTAAGACACGAAACGATCGGTTTGTGCGAGAAACCGAACAGTATTTATATCATTTTTTACCTCTAAAACACCAATATGTCCAACTGCGTTCCGCACTCTATGCGCAAGACATTACTGCCGTTGTCAGAGCGCGATCAGACCTCACTAAGCGAGTGCGGAACGCAGTTGGACAGTATAAGCGTGTTTTAGAGGTAAAAAATGCCGTATATAAATACTGATCGGTTTTTCGCACAAACCGATCGTTTCGTGTCTTAGGACATCAATGTGTCGTCACGAGCCGCAGGGTTTAATTTGGATTTGTCTATGCAAGGTTTTTTCGACTCTTATTGGATCCAAGTTCCCATTCACTCCCATTATTAAGACTGACAGACGGCAACGGTTGGAAGTTAAAAATCATCATTTGTGTTGCTACTGAAGAAACAAAGTCACCTACATCTTGGATGTGCTGGGGGTAAGCAGATAAACATCAAATTTTCATTTTCGGGTGAACTATCCCTTTAACAACTACCTTACTAACTATTAATAAGCAGTAAATATGAGATTATTGAAGCAAAAGTCGTAGTTAATAGTGAAAATTGGACCCTAATCTAAAGTGTGACCAAAAACAGTAATTGTGTCCCAAATAATGTACTATGGCTTGTTAAAAAGAAGTGTGATCATGTGTATTGAATGTGGTTTTGAGTTCATAAAGTGTCCAACATTTCATTTCATCTTACAAAAAAATGAGGTTGTCACATGCTTATAATGCACTACACCTTGCTGCTGCATTTTCCATTGTGAAAAAAAAAGAAAAAGACTAGGATTGCTGGGTAGTTGTTTGCTGAGTTTTGCTTTGGTACAAGTCTAAATATTTAAGGACATCAGTTGAGTTTCGATGTGAAGAAGTTTGATGCTTTGGCTTTAAAGCTGCAATGTCCTATGCAAATGTTGAACATGCAGCTTATGCTAGGAGGCCTTTAGACTCTACAGTCTTGTTAGTACATGTGTTTTGCATTCATTAAGCAGGATTGCCTCAGATACTTAATTAAGCCCTCAAGTTGACTGTGTAAGTTGTTGTTAAGTTCTTAACATCAGCATCTCTGGGAGTGGAGACCATGAGTCATCTGCAACTGCTGCAAGCATGTTAGATACAACCTGTCATCTCAGCCAGAAATGCCTTTTATCTGCTTAATTGCTCTACCTGCTTCCTTGATGTCTTAGGGTTTAATTGCACTGGCAATTAACAACATATTTTGCTAGCAATGCACAATCCAGCTTCAGTTATAAGCGTATGTCTGGGGTCCCATACACTCGCATGCAAAGGAGGTACAATGAGACATAATTGTTTGGATTATGTAAAGTGGGTATTACATGGATCAATGACAAAGAGTGAAATGAGATACAGAGAGAGTGTACATGATAAAGGAAAGGAAATATTAAAAAACAAATCTAGTTTAAAATACACAAGTTCTTAGAAATATACTTTTTGCACTCATGTTGGCTTCAACTACAGTGGCACCAATAGCCTAGTGGGCAGGGCGGCGACATATAGCGCAGTTGCTATGGCGGTATTATAATGCCATTAATGACCGAGCGCACAACTGATGCTTGCGCACGCAGTAAATCACTTCCGCGAGAGGATAACAGATCTACACACGAGGAAATGGGAGCCTGCAAGCTCATTTTAAACCTGCGCGCGCGCGCATGACATCTCCTCTGCGCGCAGATCAAGCCCTCGCGTGCTCGGACACGACTCGCAGCACGCGCGTCATCACTTCCCACACTGCCGCTCAATCTTCCATTTCGCCTCTGCGAACACTTTTGATTTTTGATAGTCGTGGGGCGGGACTTTACTTATTTCAGTGTAACCTCAAATGTCATTGGTCAATTCAGTTGGTCAAGTCTGTTGTGATTGGACACCTGTTGTAAAACAATTAGACATGGCTTCATCAATGGACCAGATGCAAGTGGGTTAAACTTTATTTATTGGCTGATTGATTGCATTATTATTATAACATGTCCAATTGACCAATGACATTTGAGGTTACACTGAAATAAGTAAAGCCCCGCCCCACGACTATCAAAAATCAAAAGTGTTCGCGGAGGTGAAATGGAAGATCAAGCGCCAGTGTGGGAAGTGATGATGCGCGTGCTGTGAGTCATGTCCGAGCACGTGAGGGCTTAATCTGCGCGCAGAGAGGATGTCATACGCACGCGCGGGTTTAAAATGAGCTCGCAGGCTCCCGTTTCCTTGCGTGTAGATCTGTTATCCTCTCGCGGAAGTGATTTACTGCGCGCGCAAGCATCAGTTTTGCGCTCGGTCATTAATGGCATTATAATGCCGCCATAAGTTGCGCTTAGGGCATCCCGAGTTCGAGTCCCAGGTTTGGACCTTTCCTGATCCTGTTCCCCCTTCTCCAACTTTGCTTCCTGTCAATTTACCATCCTGTCATAATAAAGTCAAAAACAGCAAAAAACAAACAAAAAAAAAAAATCAGCAAATGTTTCCATTTAACACTCTGGGGTCGGCGGTCATACCGGCGTGACCACCGCGGTTTTTTTTCTAACCAGTGTTAAAGAGACTCAAAATACTTTGTCAATGTTGCACATACAATTAAGAGTTATACACCATTTTAATCTGTGGAATATCTTCTTTTATTTGCGTACACTCAGAGTAAAAACAAAATGTTGTGCTTTTTGAAAAATAAAGAAAACAAACATGATGCGTGATCTCTCGTCTCCCTCTGAATGAACTCCAATCTGATAGTTCTCAGAAAATTAACTGTAACTTAGTGAATACTAATCACAAAAAAATGAGACTTCTGTCTAAAAAAACGTTGAAATGTCAGGTTTTAAATCGTGTAAATCAAATCGAAAACAAATATTCTCTGTTTATGTAATCTGTATGAAAAGAGAGCCTTGTCAGATGCCGGTGATTCTTTTGTCTTCTCAGGTGAGAATCGCCCATTATTCATGATGATTCACACCTCCACGCATACTGTGTTTCTTGACCAAAGATGTTTTAGAAAATTTAAATCTCTCTATTGTTTTATATGAACAAGCAGGCAGCATAATTTTTACCTCATTTTGAAGCAAAAACTCTAGTATACAACCTCCAATAACCAGAAGTCTTGTGAACAAAGATTTAATATATATTTTTTGGCTTTATTTCAGTGACTTAAGTTTTTTGTTTTTTCAATAACCATGCATAAACGTTATTCCTTCAAAAATACAAACATGTACATACATGTTCCTCACATATTATTGTAGCCTAGTTTGTGCTGAATACAATGTAATGACACTTTTTCCATTAATATGTTTATGAACAACTGAAAAAAGCACAAATGTCAGGGCATGTCAAACCTTCTCCAGGGCCCCAAAAAACCTCAGACCCCTGAGGGTTAATGGGTCTAAAAAATGTTATGTGGCATAACCATCAAGTAAACAATAATAATACATTTATGTGAGTGTACACATCTTAATCATCATTTTCCATAAGGTTTTTACCTAAATTTTCCCAAGTATATAAAAATATACATCATAAATTTCATAGATTTCATAAATATCATAAATTTTGGATTGTCAAATTATCTGATATTTTAAGAGATTTTTTGTCAGTTATGTATTCAGGGGTCTTCTCTCTGATTCACTTTTTGGTTTTTATTTTCTGCGTATCAATGTGTTCAGACCACATGATTTTATTGGTTGCACCATTGACTTTGACTTGGTGGACAATTTTTTTTGTTTGTTTTCACATATTAAAGAAATAAAAAATGTGTCAAACTACATAATAATGTTTTATTTTCAATAATTTACTTTATTAAATTATTAAAATAATTTACTTTAATTTTCTTTACTTTTTTCTTGCAAAAAAACATCACTGGTGGGAAGGGATGGGTTAAAAAAATCAATTTAACACATTTTGATGAAGACACTAATGAATGACCTAATACAGCTTCTTCAATTTCACATTAGTTTGAGCAGTTTGTATACTTGGAATGTTTCCGCTGCCACTGTACTGTTTTACCCATTCTGACATTCAAATCCATGATTTATGGTGCTCTCTGTGAATAAGTAATCTTCCTCTGAGGTCCATGAATATGTTAGCTAGGGAAGGGATAGACTGAGATGGTGGGGTCTACGCCTCATTACCTTCTCCAGGAATCTGCAGATTTCTCCAGGCCAGCATAGTGCAGTAGAGTGGTCACTGGAGTGAATGAACAAGGCAGCTTTGATGGTGCTATCATAAAATATGAAAATGCACTCACTGGTAGTCTCATCTTGTAGAATAGAGGACAGACCACTGCATATTTTTTTCAAGAATGGTGCAGATTTGCTTGTAGTGGGTTGAGTCATGTCCGCTTCGGATTGGTTGTTGAGGGTTAGGAATAATGTCTATCGTTTGATTCGCAACTTACGTCAAACATCATGTCTTCAGACATGTCACGTCATGATTTTTGGTCAAGAAACATCTGAAGGCTGATGGCATTTGATGTCACTGATGTCTTATATCACTGTTTCAGAAGGTATTAGTACTCAGTTGAATGAATGATTTGTTGATCATAGGAGAGGGCTACTTGTAGACTATTCTTGGTCGGCAACTCTCTCTCTCACTTTGTGGAGCTGGTGGCGATATATATAAATTTATAATAAATGCTGTTCAACTTTACTTTCACAGTATCACAGTTTCCACAAAACTATTTTCGACATTAAAAATAATAAGGACATGTTTCTTAAGCATCAAATCAGTCTCTGAAGGATCTGAGGGATCATCTGACACTGAAGACTGGAGTAACGGCTTATTTTTGGCATCAAAAGAATACATTGCATTAAAAAATATTAAAATAGAAATCAGTTATTTAAATTTGTAATAATATTTTGCAACACTACTGTTTTTATTGTATTTTCAATCAAATAAATGAAACGTGTGACGTCTCAGTCAGTCTTATATGTCGTTCATTCTGTTCTCAGCTATTTCTGTTTGCCCTTCAGATCAGATTCAAGTCGCCGATAGTGTGTCAGGTACGATTAGGAGGCATTATATACCTGTCCATCAGAAACCACAGCATTGTGTCCTCATCTGTCTGTCTGAGAGAACAGTCAAGGTAAACCATACCTCTACTTGGATAAGTTGTAGTCTGCTTCATGTGGTCAAAATCTTGTCACAATGGATGCATTCTTGAAAGGCTTGTTTTGAGAAACTAGTTGCATCCCTTTTCACCTACTTATACTACGCCCTTAAAGTATGTACAGTTTTTGTAAAGAAAAAACTACATTCTTTTTGACTTTGTAGCAGAATAGTAGGCAAGCTTTGGGACACACTACTTCGTCCATAACTGCATTTTTAATGGACCGCTCTGTCGCTTAGTTACGTGCATCATGTGAACATTTAAACTGGCCTGTCAGTCATATTGTCACAGTTAAATGGGTTATGAATTGAGAAAACTTTTCCTTGAGCTTTTGTTATATAAGAGGTCATCATACTAGAATATCCTGTAAGTTTCAGAACTTAAAACTTCCTTGTTAGTCCAATAAAAGCTTTTATTGAGTCCAGGCCCAGTGAACAACTCGCCCTGAAATTTGCCTATGATATCTATCTATGATAGACAGGTGAAACACTGCCTCTGCAGAAGAAATTAATGCCTACTTCATCATTGTAACATTAGCCCCGCCCACTGGCGTGTTAGTGAGATGAGGAGGAGAGAAGAGCGATACAGGACTAAAATAACATTACCCTTCAAAGGATCCTAATGCTATGAATATGGTTATTTTCAACAATGTGAATGTCTCAGTTCAGCTTTATTCATTTGTATTCAGTACATTTCACTGTGGATTCTTTGGTAAATCAATCACAATCCCCCATTGATTGTAAAAGTGAAAATGCTCTTTGCAGTCGGAACGCAATTTCTAGCGAGGTGGGACTACACTTCGGATTCTAACTGGAAAAAGTAGACCATCTGGGTATCTTTGGGATACTTATTACAGCATACTACACTCTGGGACACACTAATTCTAATTTAGAAAGCTAGTTAAGACAGATTATATGTTATAATATGCATACAGATGCAGATAATATGCAACTGTTCTGATTTATGGTGAAAATAACAAACAGAGTGAATGGATTTTTACCATTTTTGGGTTGTTGTGGACACATACCTGCGAACACATAATTATAAAACAAAACAAAATAAAAGTGAATTTTGCATAGGAGGTCCCTTTAATAAGTTTAAGTATGAATGTCATGAATGTTTGATCAATATTATTTCATATTCCTATTTTAAACTACAGCTCTGTAAAACATACAATAAAATGTTTAAGAACTCATCAAATTTATTCTAAAATGTTACCAGTATAGTTTTGTTTGTTTGGTGCAAATTTAGATTTATCAACCATTGGTGGCCATTGACCACACACAGATACGAGTTACTGCTTGATGCACTGAATTAAAGCACTGAATGAAGTGGATTAAATGCATTTGATATCAATCACTTTGATTTTGGCTCACTGACAAATGACTTCATTGCATCTGTTAAACGTTAATGTCACACCAAAGTGTCATACACCATTACACACATCAGCTTAGCTGCAACTTCATAAATATTTCAAGATGAACAGACTCACAGTTCAACATTTTAATTGCCATTGCAAATCCAGTGAAAATCTTGCATCAGTGAAGAGCACAAGAAACTGACTAAAAGTATAATTACTGTCTTTATTCTTTATATTTCGCCTTTATATATATATTTTTTTTTTGTAATACTGAACTTAGACTATGCACATAAACACTTTATCTTAGGACACAAGTGCTTCTAAACAAACATCATGTTAATGTATAGCATTGTATTTATACAGTGTCCACCACAAATATTGGCACCCTTGGTAAATATGAGCAAAGGCGGCTGTGAAAATAAATCTGCATTGTTTATCTTTTTGATCTTTCATTCAAAAAAATTCACAAAATTCTAACCTTTCATTTAAGTAAAACAATTGAAAATGGGTGGAAAAGCTCATTATGAGATAAATGTTTTTCTCTAGTTCATGTTGGCCACAATTATTGGCACCCAATTATTGCAATGTCCTTTTCCCAAGATAACAGCTCTGAGTCTTCTTCTATAATGCCTGATGAGTTTGGAGAACACCTGAGGAGAGATCAGAGACCATTCCTTCATACAGAATCTCTCCAGATCCTTCAGATTCCAGCTCCATGTTGGTGCTTCTTCTTTTCAGTTCACTTCACTCATTCTCTTTAGGTTTCAGGTCAGGGAACTGGGATGGCCATGGCAGAAGCTTCATTTCATGCTCAGTGACACATTTTTGTGTTGGTTTTGATGTTTGTTTTGGATCATTGTCCTGATGGACGATCCAACCACTGCCCATTATTGGATTTCTAGCAGAAGTGGTCAGGTTTTGATTTTTTATCTGTTAGTATTTGATAGAATCCATGATGCCATGTATCTGAACAAGATGTCCAGGACCTCCAGCAGAAAAATAGGCCCACAACATTAAAGATCCAGCAGTATATTTAACTGTGGGCATGGGGTACTTTTTATCCATGTGTGCACCAAACCCATCTGGTGGGTTTGCTGCCAAAAAGCTATTTTTTTAGTTTCATCTTACCACAGAAGCCGGTCCCATTTGAAGTTCCAGTCTTGTCTGAAAACTGAATATGCTGGAGTTTGTTTTTGGATGTGCAAAGAAGGATTTTTCTTGAAACTCACTCGAACAACTTGTGGGGATGTAGGTGCTGTTTGATCATTTTTTTAGGCTTTCTGAGACTCAAGACTCAACTAATCTCTGCAATTCTCCAGCTGTGATCCTTGAATAGTTTTTGTCCACTCAAACTTTCCTCCTCACCGCACATTAGGACGATTTAGACACACGTCCTCTTCCAGGCAGATTTGTAACATCTTTAGTTGATTGAAACTTCTTAATTATTTCCCTGATGGTGGAAATGGGGATTTTCAATGCGTTAGCTTTTTTTTATACCCATTTTCTATTTTGTGAAGCTCAACGATCTTTTGCTGCACATCAGAACTATATTATTTGTTTTTTCTCATTGTGATGAATGATTAAGGGGATTTGGCCTTTGTGTTTACACATATTTGTACTCCTGTGGAAAAGGAAGCCATGGCTGGACAATTGCATGCTCCTAGTCACCCTGGTATGCTAAAAAATGTAAATGTGAATGGGAATATACTTCAGAGATATTTTATTTAGAAGAATTTCTAGGGATGCCAACAATTGTGGCCAACGTGTTTTGGAAAAAAAAAAACATTTGTTTCATAATGAGCTTTTTCCCTCATTTTCAATTCTTTTCCTTCAAAGAAAGGTTAGAATTTTGTGAATTTTTTGAATGAAAGATCAAAAAGATAAACAATGCAGATTTTTTTTTTCACAGCCACCTTTGCTCATATTTACTAAGGGTGCCAGTATTTGTGGAGGGCACTGTATGTTCCTTGTGTTCCAGAAGTTTGTCTGGAATATTGGTTCCAAAAGCTCATTCTAATGAGCTTCTTATTTGTCATTCTTTTTTTTCTGATTTATTTAATCAGTCTGTAATAGGTCCATAATGAATGCAAATTATTGATTCAAAGTTGTTGCAAACATTTGCATTTGGTGTAAATAGGCCTTTAAACAGAGATGCCAGGAAGTATTATATGTTAAAACCAAGGGGTCATCAATTCATATTAGTAGATGTTTTACCAGTGCCCAATTTCACCATTGCCATGAATGGGAATGCGACAAACGGATAGCTTTCTCCAGGTATTATAGACTTCCTTGGTCAGAACCGCAGCCATAATTAGCTTGAGCATACGTTTCAGTGAATGCACAGATTTAAGATTTTGTGTCTCATGTTATACTATTTATATTCTGTAGACATGAACACAAAATTTGATCTATAACTCTATACCCAACATACCAAGATCAATCCGTTATGTAACACTGACATTGTCTCAGTAACTCGTGGTTTAGGCCTGAGCACATCAAGCAAAAAGAAATTTCATTGACACAAGCACTCTGTCAACCAACTCTCCCAAAATAAGACACTAGAACCACGTCATTTTTCTTCCAATCTTGCTACAGGCGAACTCATTCCACTGTAGAGAAGATAACCAATATAACAATGTCTGCAGTCATTAAATTATTTAACAGCTCTGACATACTTTTTCCTATTTTAAGATTTCTTACCAAATGGATTCTGTCTGGCCCTTTACTCAGTTTGGTCCTCCACTCATTAAGGCCTACAGTGAAGGTCCATTTAAAGGAATAGTTCACTCAAGAATTCAATCATTTACTCACCCAAGCTCAAAAAGAAAAAAAAAAAGAAGCTGAGAGCTGTGCGATATTCCCTCATTATCAGCACTGAAACCGTTTCACCGTTTGTATCACTCCGTTTGCAGCGACTGTCATGGCGGTCGAACAAATCCACCATATTTTTTACAAATACTACTGCTGTTGGGTCACGAAATGTAGTTTTGTAGGCGAGAATGTAGTTATTCAGACCTCAAATATGTGACATACTGTAAATAACCATAGCCCCTATTTTACATTTTGTTTAGATGCTTTCGTCAGCAGACGTTCAGCGCTCATGTATCCGCCGAGAACAGCTTCATCTCGGCCAGTCCTTTGGGAATTTACTGCTGGCTCTCATGTAGGTAGTGGTTAAATAAGATAAAATTAATTTAGGGTATATCAAACGGCCAATCTTTGGCCTTATTAATCTAGTGCTTGTTCCAGAGCAAATCGATTTTGGTTAAGCAGAAAATTAAGTTTCATAACTTTATATTTGGGTTATATTTATAGAGCGCTGCTTTTGTATGTTTGATTGAATTAATTGCTTGTGTTTTTTTTTACTATTGTCTAATGGCTATTGCTGTTAATTTAAATATTATTGTTCAATAAATATTAATTTTTATAAATAATATGACATATTTGATATTGAGAAAGGGTCCGTTAGTGATTTTGATTTCGACTTCATTGAAAGTTATGTTATTACACCATTAGATGGCAGCAACGACTGTTTTTATGAGTGAGTCAGTAGAAAATTGAAAGGAAATGGTTGTAAACAAGAAAGTTGTTTTAGCTCTTTCATGGGAAATCTTTTAATAGCACAAAGACAAAGATATCGCTTTCCTCATTGGACATTCAAACTGATTTTTTTTTTTTTTTTTATAATGGATATAATTCTTTGGACATCAACCTGAAGAATGAATTTCATGAATTTCAAGGAATTTCATAAGTGAGAACGAGAACTTTAAAGCTTGCAGGCTTCCGTACGTCGACCGCCCGCAGCATCTTCTGGGATTTTTAACGGTTCTATTCTCTCAAGTTTGCATTCGATGCGTCCTCGATATCAAGAACACATCCGGGTACTTTCATGCGTCCTCTGTTCTTGAGTATTGGAACTGAACTTCGACGGTTGATGATGACGTAGAGCAAGAACACAAGGACGTAAGATCGCTTAAGAACGCATATTGAGAAACAACCTTGGTCACAACTGTTTAACTGTCAACTTGAGATTTGAATCCGTGGAAGAAGAAGTAGTTCTGCACAAAAGAGTTTTTAAAGACACTCCGTTGTTGTTTCTTATTTATTTACTTACTTGTGCCATTGAACTGTTGTATAAACACAATATCACACTCGTAATGCTAATTAATTATATAATTGTCTGTGAACTTTTTAAACAGTACAACTGCCGCATTAGCTCAAATCAAAATGAATAGCTTGTCAATACTCAATTCAAAATTGCTACTTAAAGTCTTAGTTCTGGCCTCAAGGTGATGGAGACTGGAAAAATAAGGCTGTTGAGCAAAAATCTAACGGATCTAACAAATTATTTAAAATGATTGCAACAACTTCATTTGATTTTTTTTCCTTCAGCAGAGGATAAATGCAGCAATGATTACTTCACGTAAAATGTAGAGTGCAGCTCACCATTTAGCACTGCTTCATTATCGATTCTCTGTCCCATCAGTTAGGTAATAGCAATGCCATTTGCCAATCTCAAGATTAAAGATCTTCACCTGCTAGGCACCATTTAACAGCCCAGATCCACAAGGGAGTCATAAAGAGAGTTGCTGCGTTCCAATTCATGGTCCCTACAAAGTGTTCAGTGCTCCCTTCACAGTGAACAGGCAGAAGTTAGAATAATTTGATCATTTTGAATGCACTGCACAAACAGAGTTTGAGCTGATGACATTGTATAATTGTGTATATAAATCTAACCCTATAGCACTCTATTTGTTTTATACATGGCTTTAGGCGGTGCCCTTTACTACGGAAGAGGATTAGGGCCAAGCAATAATAAAAAAATAAAACCATCTCGAGATTAATGTTGTTAAATTTTGAGAAAAAACTCGTTAAATTTCGAGAAAAAAGTCTAAATAAAATGTTGAGAATAAACTTGTTAAATTACGAGAAAAAAATTGTTAAATTTCGAGAAAAAGGTCGAGATAAAATGTTGAGAATAAACTCGTTACATTACGAGAAAAAAACTCGTCAAATTTCGAGAAAAATTTGGAAATAAAATGTTGAGAATAAAGTCATTAAATTACGAGAAAAAATGTGTTAGATTACGAGAACAAATTCGTTTAATTAGGAGAAAAATGTAGTTACATTTCGAGAAAAAAGTCGAGATAAAATGTTGAGAATAAACTCATTAAATTATGAGAAAAAAGTTGTTAAATTACGAGAACAAATTCGTTAAATTATGAATTTGTTCTCATAATTTAACAACTTTTTTCTCGTAATTTAATGAGTTTATTCTCAACATTTTATTTCGACTTTTTTCTTGAAATTTAACGAGTTTTTTTCTCGTAATTTAATGAGTTTATTCTCAACATTTTATTTCGACTTTTTTCTTGAAATTTAACAACTTTAATCTCGAGATGGTTTTATTTTTTTATTATTGCTTGGCCCTAATCCTCTTCCGTACTTTACAGACTAGAAATATATGCTCTGTACGATGTGGAATTGTCAAAATGAAATGAATGCCAGTATGACAATCTGATGTTTCTGAGAAATCAGACTAAAACTTCATTTAAACAGGTAGCATCTGCCTTGTGCCATTTATTTCTCAGGAATATCTATGTTCTACACCTTTATTCTGTGCAAACATCTGTCAGCTGTGCTGAATATCCGAGGGAGGAGTTGATGAGTCTTTCTGGGCCGTTTGCGTTTGCACAATGGAAGGACATAAAACAAGGAAAGGCAGTTATATAACCATAAATCTATCACCTTTTCTCATCTGTGTTCTTTTACCCAGTCAAAGTTTGCTTGCTTTGCACAATAGAATTTTTGACATGCTAAAGTTTGAACCAAGTGCTTTCAACCCCCGAGCTTTGACTTAACTGGGTTACACATCATTTAGCTAATACCACTGTGTTGCTGCAGAACTTTT